>NW_015387741.1:181364-187160 GCF_001527695.2 Protobothrops mucrosquamatus | reverse complement strand
TTATTATTATTATTATTATTATTATTATTATTATTATTATTATTATTATTATTATTATTATTATTATTATTATTATTATTATTATTATTATTATTATTATTATTATTATTATTATTATTATTATTATTATAAAACAATTGTGTGAAATATTAATGTTTAATTGTGCTCTCATGGTTCTTAACATATTCTATAGCGAAATCTTATTTGTACTAAACCAGAAGGCATAGACACAATATCTTAATGCAAGTTTTATGTTCTAATGATTTAATTGTGCAAATCATTATGGGTGAGTATAACTCCTGAGTACTTAGCATTAGGCAAATATTTAACTTGTAAGCTCAACATTTGACCTTTTTTTGGTCTTTAAGTTCTAAGAATAAGTTTCCTTCAAACAGGGACATGATTTTCAGAATTTAGAGCTGAGAGAAGAAAGGCATCAAGAGCCAGAGATCGGCTTTTGAATAAATTCCAGAGTAAATTTAAAAGAAAAGTGGCCATGATTTAGACTGCTTTTAATTATACCTATTGAAACCAAATAGACCAGGGGTCTTCAAACATGGCCCTTTTATGACTTGTGGACTTCAATTCCCATAATTCCTCAGCCAGGCACGCTGCTGAGGAATTCTGGGAGTTGAAGTCCACAAGTCATAAAAGGGCCATGTTTGAAGACCCCTGAAATAGACGATCACAACTAACATTCTCAAATAACTAAATTCCATTCTGTTTTTTTCAAAAGATTTTTCCACAAATAATTATTCCAGAAAGTGCTCGACATCTTCTGATTTAAAAGCAGCACAGCAGTGGTTATCAGCGAAGACAATAGTCATTATTTCTGCTTTAGAGCAAAAGAAAAAATTATTATTAACCATTATTGGGGCATAGACTCATTTATTTTGCTCAGAAAACTCAAAGTACCTCTTGAGCATCATGACTACTTTATCTGTTAAGGGATTGGGATATTATGTGAAAAAGAGAGAAAAATATGTCTGAGGAAGAGGAGAGACAAAAAGTCTCTTGCTGGCTTCCGAGTATGACATATTTTCTTTCCTCAGAGTGGCCTTGTTCTTTATTGTGTTGTTGGACCTCCAAAAACCTAACCCAGTCCTAAGCTAAGGGAGGGGAGGGGAGGCGGACATTTAGCCACTAAGAAACCTAGTTTTTAATAGGGTTAAACTCACTCATTGGTTATGCTGTGAGAAATCCAAACCCAGACAGCTGTCCTAGTTTACCAACCTAGTCTTGCAAAAACTGGAAAGAAAGAGCTGCTAAAAACAAACAAACCCTAATCCCCTATTTGGAATTTGATTTTCAGAATCCTGTCAGCTAATAAAAATGCTTTCCCAAAACTGATTGGCTGCAAAAGGGCCAACCAAGCCATTTCCCCTAAGCTACTTTCAAGAACTCCTCCTGCAAATACTCACAACCACCTGGATCTCTGAAGCAAAACTTCAGCAGATCCTCTCAGGGATAACTCTGAAAACATCTATACCCTCCCAAATGTAAACAGTACTATTTGGGATCCTGGATCTGCAGAGTAGATAATGGAGTTGGAGGTTTCTCATGTCTGCTGCCAGTCCCATCTACATGTGGGGAATAAGTTCTGCTCTCTGATTTACCTCTTTGATTTTTCTGTTTCTTCCCTCTTCTCGGTTTATTTATGCCCTTGTGATTCTTGTTGTGGTTGATGCTAGGTATCTTATTTCCTCTTGCCTTTCTTTCTCATGAAAGACTTTGTTTCCCTTCAAGGACTGTGAAAGTTTTCTTAAGAGCCATTTTGTGAATATTGACCTGATCAGTGAGAGGGGGAGATTTTTTCATCATTCTGTCTGGAAATCCATCACTAGAGAATTGGGAGGAGGGATGATACTAGACAAAGGTGTGGTGGGTGCTAGGGGAAAGGATTGTGAAAAGGGAGAGGGACATTAAGTAAACCAGAGTGACTGAGGGTTGTATGCTTTTGTGTGAATTCAGATTTGGTGCACTTTTATTCCTCTCCCCTCTTCCTTTCTTTTCCACATCCACTGCTATCTGCCTAATGAATAGAGAAAGAGCTGATGATGCCATGAATCCTTGTCATTCATTCATTCATTCGTTCATTCGTTAAAATGTGTATGCCTGCCCACTCACTCTCACTTTTCCTGGTGTTATGCCTGATGGAATACTGGACATGTCTAGAAGAAAATGTATGAGAGACTTTGTGGTCACCAAAAGGTGACTGGTTTGTTGACAGAATTAATGTCTTAACATATTATGGGAACAAAGCTGATCAGTTCATTCAGACTATGTTTAAATATAAGTTTGGGCTTATTTGCCTACAGTATACCAAAATGTATGAGTCAAGCAAGCAGATACTAACTCAATCATTCCTACAAAAGAATTTCAATCTATTCTTTTATCTGTGTCTAGAGTGTCTATATTTAGAACTTTACTGGAAAATAGTCTTTGGCTTTAGTTTTGGGCCAATTAATATGAATATACTGTATTCACCAATTTCACTTGAATTTATTTCATGAAACATCAGACTCTAAAGATGAGTCTAACTCTAGAAACTGCAATAACTGTCTTTTAAATGTGTGCCTAAGAGTTACTGAAGTGTTATTGAAGATAGAGTAATAGCTCTCATACTTCTGCACGTACAAAAGATTGATTCAATTCTTTTTTAGGCAGATTAACTTTGTTGGACTAGTCTCAAGATTTTCATGTGATGTTGTGCCTGAAGTTGCAAAAAGAGTAGAATCTATCTTCTGCATCTTGAAAGACATCTATGAATTTAACCCATAAATTGCAATGCTTTTACCACTGAAATGTTTTCCACTCGTGTTAGTTTTTATTTTTAAGTAGCCATGCAAACTAGTCTAAATACATTTTTATGAAATATAATCCCAGCTAAGGAAGTCTTCAATATACAGGCTCATGGCTAAGTGTGTAATTTTCACATTCACAAATATCCAATCGATTTGGCATATCAGAACCAATTGTTGTATTATATCAGTAGTTTGCATTGTACTACCATAGTTTCATGACTGACACTGAAAAGCTTCCCTTTATCCATGGATTGTTAAATATATATATGGGAAAAACTATGGCTATCACAATTTCTATAAACATGTATTGAATCACATTGGTAGCTTTAATAGTTTTGGCATGCTACTTTTGTGCTTCAAGAACATGGGGGGAAAGGTAAAAGATCAGCCAGAAGCAAAGGGCTATATCAGATGACTGCAGTTTCAGAATGCTTCCTTCTGGCATGCCACTCTAGACTACAGAAAAACTCTTCAGAAGATAAACAGTGGTTTACAATCAATAAAGTCCCAATAGGCTCCTTTCTTAAATACAACAGCTTCTTCTCAGTCAAAACTGCATCTTGTTTTCAAGTGTACTTGAAAATACACATATTTCTATGGCATGCACATAAGTATTATAAATATTGTTGGTTTATGATGAAAATAAACATCTTTATGGTACATAAAACTAGGTCTTAAAATATTTATTCCAAAGGAGGTCTTTTTCATTCCCACTTTTCTCCCACTGAGAAACTGAAAGGAAGATTTAAAGGGGAAAATAAGGAAAAGCTTATTTTATACTCCAAAATGTTGCCCCTATCTGCCTCCACACATTTCTATGCAAGAGTGACTATCTGCTATGGATTTCAGAAGTAGGCTGAGAAGAGTAAAGACTATCAAAGAATTATTTCTTGATTACCAAGTATTGTTTCTTTCCAATCAAGAAAATAATCCTTAGGAATTATGAATCAGTTAATCTTTATTTGGTTGTAGACCAGCAGATTAAAAAACTCATAATCTAGAGGGACATGATTTGCAATTGGGTTGGCATGCATTTTTTGTGGTATGAGAAAAATAAAGTACATAAATATTTTCAAAATCATGCCATAAGGAATGTATTGCTTTCAGAGTGGGAAAGAATTAAACATAAAATTTACATGAAAATACCTGAGTGGCTTTCGACAATGGAAACTTTTGCTTATTCAAACTTAATAATTATGACAAACTTGTTATTTATAAAGATATTTTGGACAAAGATGGAAAACTTAAAGACAGACAAGTTCTTCAGCAACATGGTATTGATCTAACATGGTGGTTTTATTTGCAAATCCAGACAAGATATGAAAAAGACGCGAAATTGACGGGATTCTACAAAAAACAGACACCATTAGATAAAATACTCTTAAAAACAGACGAAAACTTGATTTAAAAACTTTACAAATTCTTGTTAAGCTGGAAGATGGAAGAAAAACAAGTAAAAGAAACAATGATAGTATGGGCAAAGAATTTTGGATATTCCATAGATTTAGAAGATTGGCAAAAACTTTGGGATCGAAATATTAAACTTACTAAAGCAGCTGCGTATAATGAGAATTTATATAAAATGTTTTATAGATGGCATATGACACCAGTTAGATTGGAGAAAATGTTTAAAAATGTATCAAATATTTGTTGGAAATGCAAACAAAAACCAGGGACCTATTATTATGTCTGGTGGACATGCTCTAATGCAACGAAATATTGGTTTAAGATCCATATATGGTTAGAAAAGATGATTAAAATGCAGATAGAACTTAAATCTGAACTGTTTTTACTAGGAATACTAGGATCTAATTATGGAAAAGAGAATGAATACCTAATACTACATGTATTAACAGCTGCGAGAATAGTATTTGCCCAATTTTGGAAAAATGAAAAGCTACCACCTGACCAGATTATTATTACAAAAATATTGGAATGTGCAGAAATGGATAGACTAACTTTAGAAATCAAAGAGGAAGAAGACACAATATATTTTAAAACGTGGGAAAAATTCTATCAATGGTTAGCAATATGACAGAATGAGAAAAGGTTATGAAATTAAATAGGATAAATGATACTTTTTATTTAAATTTTATGTTATTTGATTGCTGTGAATACTCTTATATTTCCTATCTTATCTATAAGTAATTATAATTAATAAGTAATATATCAGTATTTATAAGTAATTATACTCAATTAGTAATATATTATTAATAGTACATTAATTATTGTTATTCGTAGAATGAATGATATGTATTGGTTAATTTCTCATTCTTATTATTAGTGATAAATCTATTTAACTGTTTAGTATTATATTAACTATAGACATTTAACATGTATACCCGGACGGTAGTCTGTTTGCCGAAGCATCAATTTATTATTGGGGGTAACCCCACTATTGTACCTATCCCTACCCTTGGTTTAATCCTTGTTCTGTACCCTATGTTATACCCCTACCTATTTCATTCCCTCCCCATCCCTATAAAATCCAATAATATATGTATATGTATATATAAAACTCATAATTGATGAGGATAAAAAGGAAAAATATAATTGTTCTAAAATATCCAAAAAGGATTAGAATAATAGAATCATAGGGTTGAAAAGGATCTTGGAAGTCTTCTAGTCCAACCGCCTGCTCGAGCAGGAGACCTTATACCATTCTGGACAAATGGTTGTTCAATCTCTTCTTGAAAACCTCCAGCAATGAAGCACCACAGCTTCAGGAGTCAAGCTGTTCCACTGATAAATTGTTCTCTCTGTCAGGACATTTCTCCTTGGTTCCAGGTTTGGATCTCTCTTTAATGAGCTTCCACCTGTTACTTCTTATCCGGCCCTCAGGTGATTTGAAGAATGTCAAAATCCTCTTGTCAAGTACTGGAAGATAAATACTATGGCATACTGTGCAAACTTTAGAACAGTACTTGCCTGTGGAGAAGGAAATAAAAACAGATTGATCTGATAATAAATTAAGATAAAAACAGATCAGAAC
>NW_015387741.1:180213-181259 GCF_001527695.2 Protobothrops mucrosquamatus | reverse complement strand
AGTTAGGGATGATTTTAATATAATTTTAATTACGACACAGCTACTAATATTTGGCTTTTAATTTGGTCTTAGAGGGGTTTTTATTTTGGTATTTATTTATTTTATTTTGGTATTTTATTGTTACTTGTTTTTAATATGCTGTGCACCGCCCTGAGTCCTTCGGGAGAAGGGCGGTATATAAATCAAATTAATAATAAATGTTTAGGAAAGAATGGAAATAATAATTCCTCCATCAAGAGGGCAATACCTAATAACATGTTCCATTGTTTCAATTATTCCTCCACTGTGTGGACACGGTATCTGTTCAAAGGGGATATTTTGATGTCTTAAGAATTATTACTTATTACTATATCCTTAAGGTGTAAATGTATTGGTATTTGTTGGGAAGGGAAATAAAGGTGTTGAAAATGAATCTATTGGAAAGAACTGAAGATAGATTTGTAACAGAATTTCAGAATCTGAAAGCAGTTAAACTATCTTTTCCAAAGCGATCCAAGATTTTTCTCTAACAGCAAAGACTTCCAGGAAATTGATCAACTGCCAGATGAAATGGGGATGTCAAAGCTTACTAACCTGTAAACTGATTATTTTAGCAAATGGTGCTTATAGTCTGAACCAACACAGAATAGTTGCAACAGGGACTTTTCTTTATTTGAACCAATAGAGAAAGGTTGCAGCAGAAAATTCATTCTTGAGAAAATCTAATAGATGTGTGGTACCAGCAGTGGGCTGGTAGAAGATAAATGTCAAAGATGATGTTGTTCACATATCACATTCAATATGACTTCTTGTATTTGCACATATATTCAACAATCAATCAATCATCAGTCAAAGAAGCATATTTCCTAGCTGAAGTGGACCAACATTATGTCTGCTGCTTTTTTCAAAAAAGGAATAAGTTAGTGATACAGTTACCAATTATAGTGACCATAGTAGATACAGTAGAATCATTTTTATTCAGATCAGAATGAATGTACTAAGAATGTAAACATCTTATTACTTCTATTCTTCTATCTTAATGTATAAAAAGAACCCAAATAAACCAA
>NW_015387741.1:174536-179599 GCF_001527695.2 Protobothrops mucrosquamatus | reverse complement strand
AGCTGAAGTGGACCAACATTATGTCTGCTGCTTTTTTCAAAAAAGGAATAAGTTAGTGATACAGTTACCAATTATAGTGACCATAGTAGATACAGTAGAATCATTTTTATTCAGATCAGAATGAATGTACTAAGAATGTAAACATCTTATTACTTCTATTCTTCTATCTTAATGTATAAAAAGAACCCAAATAAACCAATTCCCTTAAATATATGCTTTTTAATAATTTTCTAGTTGAAAAATCAGAACTCCTGTTATCAGAAATAATCATGATAAACCTGAAATAATCATAATCTTAATCAATTTTGAATGTGGAAAAAGAAAATAGTAGCAACACTATGCTACTGCTTTCAAAGATCTGAAAAAGCATTTGAACATTAAAATAATGTGTAGGATTTCAACTCAAAAAGTTGAATTATTTAGAATAGCATGATATATTACAATGATACCTTTAACTATCCTAGATCCTTGGGAAGGATCCAATAGTAAAAAAATACAAAATCCAGTCAGAACTATCTGGTACACTATATATAAATAACTACTACTATTACTACTATAACCGTCACTACTAGTAATAGTATTTAGTAGTATTTAATATCCAAGCCATTTCCAAAGAAATCATATATGTTTTCAGACATAGGGGTGTTTTTCAAATGTATCTAGAAATTTGGAGTATGGCTTTCTTACAGGAAGTTTAATCACATGATCAATCTCAACTGGATAATCCGTTCCCAAAGAAAGAAGCTTTCTGGAAAAAAAAATCTTCCTTAAATTTAGCTCCATTTCTAACTTGCATTGAGACGCTTTCATGTGACATCTTAACCAAGAATAGCAGCCTCTGATCTGTTGAAAGCTGATTTAATTTCCATCAGAGTTCATCTCTAGGGATTGAATCATGTTTTGATTTAGAGTTCTCAAATGCTACATTAAAAGCTCCATATGAAATAATAATATATTTCTCCACTGCATGATGCAATACTGTATAATACATGAATCTAACACGAATCTCCCTTTTCTGAATCTGCTTTGCTCATTTGCTGAAGACAGTTTCAAAGTTTCCAGAATAGACAGCATGCATATAATTTGCAGGTAACCATGCCAGTTTTGTCTTTTTTTAAAATAGATGAATGTCCATCTTACAGAACTATGATGAATTGACTTCTTATTTGCATCATGCTGTGTGACAGTAAATGTCAGAACAGAAGCTTCCCAATTGCATTTGTTATCAGCATTTCAAGAAGAATCTAGTTCACTTTAGGTACATTTTCTTGTTTTAATTGCCTAATTAATTTGATAATTTTTTAATTTTCTTTATTTAAAAAAAATATATATTAGCGATCATTTTGGAAAGTTAGACAATTTGTCATGAAACAGGACATATTGTCATAAGATTGTTCTCAGACATTAACAGGTATTTTGTCATATGATTTAATCTTTCTGTTCCAGTTGTGAGTTACCCAAGGCAATTTCAACGCTTGTACATTGTTTGAAAATGAGCAGTAATATCTCTACATTCTTGGTTCTCTGAGCAAATGTGCAGTACAACCATTCATTTGTGATGATTATTGTATTAAAGCCTCCATGTATGATAATATAGTTGTAACTCAACCTTAGAAATGGAAAATCACTTTTGAATTTAGATTCATTATGTTCCACAAAAGTAATGAGACACCTCCTGATCAGCATACATTTTTTTCATGCTTACCAAAGAAAGTATCACTTTGAATTTCCCAGATTCAACGTTATTTACATACCTTTCCTCTTCAGCCCCAATTAAGGACAGCAAAATCAGAGATAGAAAAGTTTTTCCTCTTGATCTTTGGGGACTAAAATATTGAAAGTTTAATTTTATTGACATTTAGTTCAGATCCATCCTGTTGAATTTCTGAGAGAAGGTGAATAAGGTAATAACACCTTATTCACCTCTGTGTAAATAAGGTAATTCAGACTCTGTTCTTTGTTGCTTTATAAATGCCCTAAATTATAAATCACAGTTAGAAGACAAAAAGATGATAAGAAGTTCATTTAAAGCCCACATTGGTCTGACTGTTTGTCTTAATTCCTCTATTCCTGATAAAAGCAGTGTTTGGTCATCTTCATCTTCAAGCTAGAAGAATTAATCCAATTTTATTCAGTGAGCCAAGATGAAGTAGGGGTTCTTGGCTGTCAAATTGCCCAGCCAAAGAAAGTATTAAACTAGCACTTTGGCAGAAGCTCTTTATTTTGTGATGCATTCCCCAGATCAATTCATTCTCTGAAATAGCTGGAATCTGTCTGGCCATTATTCCTATAAAATAATCACTACATTTTATTATTTTTGCTCTACTTACTCGCTCTCTCTCGTGAGAAGACCCAGGTGAAAACACTTTTTTTATTCCATTATGTCAACTCTTTATTAATTGCTCTCAGAAAAAAACTTGATTATAATCCAGAAAATAAAATACGTAGTTAGAAGGCAGAGGGGTGTCCCATTCCTTACTGAAAAATTAGCTAAAATTTCACTGATTGTTAAATCTAAATGCATAAAACTCTTTACGCTGCCTCTGCCATAAAGCTTCACAATACATATTCTTCTAAAGCAGATGGAAATAGAGGACAGGCAAACTCATATTTTAGTACATGCTGTGGGAACCTAATTGAGAAATGTTTTAACAATAAGAAAGTTATTAATTTGACTTTTTTTTCCATCAGAGGAATTAAATGAAAGCACAGATCCAAGATTCCAAACAGTAAGATAGGTACTGATTCAATGACATGTTATTGCTTTTGGTCCTAAGAGACCCTTGCTGATTCCATCTGTACAGCAGGGCTAATTCTTTTTTTTTTTTTATTAAGTAATTTTTATTACCATTTTCCTTTATACAACTCTAATACATATTCAGCAGACTGCGTCATTTTTATATACTTCGGATCAACATTCTATACAGTATATACACTATATACCTTCAACATCTAACTCACAATAGCCTTATGTATATGTCCAATTTTTGTTTCTATTATCTATCCATGTATACCATTTTTCCCAAACCGTGTAAAATTCCGAATCGTCTTTTTCTTTTAGTTCTAAAGTGAGTTTATCCATTTCGGCACATTCATATGTCTTCTGAATGATCAATCCCTCTGGTGGTATATTGCGTTCCTTCCAGTATTGCGTGAACGCAATTCTTGCCGCGGTTAATATATGTAGAATCAAATATCTTATTTTCCTGTCAAATTTCTTTTTAAGTATTCCCAGGAGAAATGTTTCCGGTTTTAGTTCTATTTGGCATTTTGTTAGTTCATATAGCCACCCTTGTATCTTAGTCCAGTATTTTTTTGCTTCGGGACACGACCACCAAAGCGGGGCTAATTCTAACCCAGAAGATAATTAATCTTTGTAGCCTTCAGTGAAGCTATTTTTTTTTGTGTGTGTAACATTTTCATTCTTCAATTGTGCCATGTTCTTACCATAATTACTAAGGAAAAGAGAATAAACTCACAGAACTGGCTGATTTTTTTTTAAACTGGGTCTGAGATGCCTATAGGGGAGGGAAGAAGAAAGTTGTGTGCTTCTACGATAAGGATCACTCTAATAAAGGAAAGGAAGTAATTATTTTGTCCAGTTGCTGGGAGACCACAGATGGAAACGCTTCTCAAAAACTAGAAGCAAATGTTGCAATCCTTGTTTAAAGCATTGCATTTAAGTTTTGTTTTGGAGGTCGCCTCAACAGGTGGCAGCATCTTGCAAGACTTGTCTATAGCTAAAGCTAAATAGCATCAGATTAGCCTTGGAATATTCCTGCTGTAAGAAAGCTAGAAAGTCAGAAAACAATGACAAATCGCTCCTGTACTGTTGCCAAAAAAACCCTGCATCAACATATCCATGAAATCATCAAGTGAAGCTTCGTTTGAAGGGCAGTTTACTTACCTTGTAAGCTGGAATTCCCAATGGAATACTTTTAATCCCCTGGCATTGTAATATCTGGAATTTCCAGTCAACCTAGCCAAATCATCCGGGAATTCTATCCATTACAGCTATGATTTATCTAGAGGGCAAATTGTCTGCTTCCTCATTGCTGTTAACAATTGGGAACTTTATAAGGTTTCAAGGAGTATTTTCAAAGGTAGTTGGTTTCCTACAAGGTTCACAGCAGGACATATGTTAGAGCAGGGGTCCCCAACCCCCAGTCCATGGACCAGTACTGGGCCATGGCACACCGGCAACCGGTCCACACAAACAAGCAAAGCCCCATCCTCGAGATGCAGGCAGCACACAAAACCACGCACCCTGCGGGCTGCAGAAAAACCTCTCTCCATGGAACCGGTCCCTGGTGACCAAAAGGTTGGGGACCTCTGTGTTAGAGCACTTTCAGCATTGGTAGAACATGCTGTTTCTTAATGTTGCTTATTTTTATTGTAATAAAAACTCCCTTCTGCAATTCATCCATAATAATTATAACACTTTTATAAAGTTTGAAACTCTTGCTGCATTTGTTCCATGTAATGCTTAAAGTAATCAGAATAAGTGTGGTGCTCACCATAAAACTATCAGTAAATCAAAATAGCAGATTAATGTGGGGAAAGTATTCTCCCTATCAGAGGAAAATTAGAGACAGAGAAAGCAGTTTCCAAAGCTATGTCAAAGATACGTCCTAAGGCAGGAAAGTGATACCTCACTGTATTGAGATCTGTTAAAATAGGCTTTAAAAACAAACACACAAAGACATAAACCTAGGTGCATGGATTACAGAAATATTTTTAGATATAATCATAAATTGTAGAACTTTTCCATTTTGCTTGCTCCTCAATTTATAGCATTGTTATGCCATTAAAATTACCAAGAAAAATCATTGCTATTGTCATTATTAATAACAGAGCATGCTGCTCTATGGCTCAATAACCTGGCTGGCAGTATGCTTATAATGGAGAGTGAATGCCTCTTGGAGTAGATGCCTCGTTTATATGAAAACATTTTCTCTATGTGGAATATCATCTTGAATGTGATATACACTTTCATTAGTACAGATACAGTTGTAAACTATCTCTGTGCATTGTCTTGGAGATGTTAGTGCTAAATAAAAAAA
>NW_015387741.1:170397-173014 GCF_001527695.2 Protobothrops mucrosquamatus | reverse complement strand
GAATTAGTTTTTGCTGGGTTTTTTTTTTAATTCACTTGAATGTATTGGTTGAAGATCCTTGCTTGGTGATCTATATCTTTCTGTACTTGCTAATCACGGAGCTCTTTACTCTCCTGTGAAAATAGAGAAATGGATGGACATTTCTGTTGGAGCCATCTAGAGGCTGCTCTAGTCAATGCAATTGCCTGGAAATCACCAATATATTTACTCATGATCTGGAACAGAAGGCTGTGGTCACTTTCCATAGAACTGGCTTGTTTTCTTTATTCTTCAAGGGCAGGGATAGGTAACCTTGGCTCTTTTTATGACTCATGGACTTCAACTCCCAGAATTCCTGAGCCAGCATGGCTCAGCTTGGAAACCTCTCCTTTTCCCCTCAGCATGGCTGGCTCACGAATCATAAAAGAGCCAAGATTGCCTACCCCTGTTCAAGGGCGTGAAAAGATAGAGTGTTCTTATACCAGGATTCCCAGTATGGCAACATACATTTCATTATGAATAGTATTTGTTTTACATTTTGTGGTACATGGTATGATGGCCATATAAATTAAATTAAATTCACAACTGTTATACCAAAGAGGAGTGAACATGCTCCTGAACTGAATTGTTTCTTTGTTTTTTTTCCTCATCGCTCTAGCCATTTATTGTTTTTCTGATCAGCTGGAATATTCCCCATATTCTGTCTCAAAGCTGCTTTTTTTTTGACAAATTCAGCAGAATCAGGGAATCTTTAGGACTCATCTACAGGTAGTCCTTGACTTACAGCCATAATTGTAAGTAATTGTAATTTCTAAGCAAGACAGTTATTAAGTGAATTTTGCCCCATTTTACAACCTATTTTTACCATCGTTGTTATGTGAATCACTGCAGTTGTCAAGTTAGTAACCTGGTCATAAAGGTGAATCTGGCTTCCTGATTGACTTTGCTTGTCAGGACGGTGCAAAAGTTGGATCACATGACCCTGGGACACTGCAACTCTCACAAATACATGCCAGTTGCCAAGCGTCTGAATTTTGATCACATGACCATGGGGATGCTGCATCGGTAGTAAGTGTGAAAAACAGTCACAAGTCACTTTTTTCAGTGCTATACAGTCATTGTAACTTTGAATGGTCATTAAATGAGTGATTATAAGTTGAGGACTACCTGTACTTCAAACTGCAACTCTGTATAGAATTTGTATAAGCCAGGATGCATGACCTATGATTCAGAGAGGCCCATTAAGTAATTGGTCCATCCCCGAGAACTGCCCAAAGGTACTGCTAAACAATCATATTAATACGATGGAATATATATTTTAAGCAGTTTATATGTAAAATTTTTGTCCTGCCACTTTTACCTTTTTCAGTACAGCCCTAGATGAGTATTAAAAGACAGCCTACCATCTCCCAAGTGCATCAGTTCAATAGTTGAATTGCTTTCCCAGTTCTTTTTTTTTATTAATTTGTTTTAAACTCTGTGATGTTTTCATCTGGATCTCTGACACTTCAAAAATTCTTGAAAGAAAAGTCTGGAACAAGGTTAAGAAGTAGCTGGGGAATTGGCTATTATTTTTTGTAGTCATAGGCCAAATCAATCAGAAATTTAAGGTCATCTAGTCATTCTGACCTTGCTAAATGAAAATATAGCCAGTGCTCCTGGCTCAACCTTAGTGGGTGACATAGTTTGTAAGGGATCATCTCTGGATGCTAAGCATATCCTTCAGGAGGGGAAAAAAACCCTTGCTTTTTCAATATAGTGCCCTAACTTCTTGCTTCTTAAGATATTTCAAAGGGCACTATGTAGTATATTTGTAATTTAGTCATCCATGTGATAGCACTCTTTTAATGATCAAATGTTGTATAAGGTTTATTAGCCAGAAACTTGTCGTTAGTTTTTTACCCTTTTCTTTTTTAAACAAACTTAAGTCATTTGCTTAAAAAGCAGATACTGAAGACTTAGGCAGGGCAATGTTACCTGAAATTATATCCACTTCGGAAAGAAAAAAAACCCTACATTTTCAGAATTGAGCCTTGCTATTATCATTTCAATGTTTTATGAAGGACCTTTTGGTATTTAAGAAAGTAGAAATTTAAAAAAATGAAAGGTGTGATCTAATAGAACTGTGAAAAGCTTGATGTGTTGCTTCAAGGAGGCCTTGAACAAAGTAGGTCTTTGAAATTGCCTCATAAAGGAAGGCCAGCACCATGTGACCTGTATGATTTCCAGAGCTTGGGGCAGGAACTTAGCAGGATAGGCTGTAGGCTTACTTTTTCAGAGGTTTTACCAGTGTATAAGGAACAAAACGGAAAAGGCCAGCATATAGCTGAATTCAATATGTGGCTAAAGGAGTGGTGTAAAGGGGAAGGGTTTGGTTATATTAGTCACGATGTCTGCAGCTGGTCCAATGAAAAACTGTACAAAAGAGATGGTTTGCATCCATCAAAGAAAGGGACTGAGTTACTCAGCAATAAAATCACAGATTTCTGGAGAAATGCTTAAACTGAACAACAGGGACAGTGAGTTAATTGATACAGAACATTCCTGTTCCTGGCAATCTAAAAATTATAGGGTTATCAGTGCATGCAATATAGATGTGCATGCAGGTAAGAATATCAACCTTGCTATCAAGCAAAAT
>NW_015387741.1:165191-168232 GCF_001527695.2 Protobothrops mucrosquamatus | reverse complement strand
GCAAAGGCACGACTCGGTCCAATGCTGTGGCGGCAGTTGTCTCCCAGGCCGCCGCCTGATTTTCCGCCGAGTCGTGGACCAGATCCTCCGGATATGGCCCAAGCTCCGTCAGGTTATATAGAAAGTAAACACAGGGTTAGTCATAAAGGACTCAAATGTCTATACACCAATGCACAGAGTATGAACAATAAAAAGGGTGAATTAGAAATTTAGGTAAATGAGGACAGATATGATATTGTTGCCATATTGGTGGGATGAAATCCACAAATTGAACACACAGCTATAGGGATTTAAATTATTTAAAAGAAACAGACCATATAAAAGAGGAGATGGAGTTGCTCTCTATATAAGAATTAACTACATCTCTACAGAAATAGAGCATAACAATGATGAAAACTGTCTTGAATGCATTTGGGTCAATATAAAAGGGGGGGAAATGACATTGCCATATGTGAATTCTATAGGCCACCCAACCAAACAGAGGAAACAGATGAACTTTTTGCTAGTCAGTTAACTAAGGTATGTAGGAAGCACATCACAATAGTGATGGGGGACTTTAATTACGCTGATATCAAATAGGAGACAAACTCTGCACCAAGTGGAAGTTCAAGCAGATTCCTGACAAACCTAGCGGACAACTTTGTCTCCCAAAAAGTAAAGAAGGGGACTAGGGGATCAGCCATATTGGACTTAATTCTCACTAACAGAGATGAAATGATAAAAAGTGTTGAAGCCACAGGAACCTTGGGGGGGGGGGAAGTGATTATGCAATATTGGAATTCAACAGTATGCAAGCACAAGCAATAGAACACAATCAAACTACAGCCTTGGACTTTAAGAGAGCTAATTTCAACAAACTTAGACAGAGCTTGGGAAGGATTCAATGGATGAGAATCCTCAAAGGGAAAACAATTCAAGAAGGTTGGGAAATTTTGAAATGTGAGATTATAAAAGCCCAGTCTAGCACAATACCAACAAAGAAAAAAAAAACAGGTCTCAAAAGAAACCAGCATGGCTGCATAAAGAACTCTCTGATAAATTGAAAGACAAAAGGACAAGTATAAAAAGTGTAAAGAGGGGCACATAACTAAGGCAGAATATCAGCAAATAGCCCAAGTCTGCAAAGATGAAGTGAGGAAAGCTAAGGCTCAAAATGAACTAAGGCTTACAACAAAAGTAAAATATGTAAAAAACAAGAAAAAAGTTAAGGAAATGATTGGTCCATTAATGGGAGAAAGTGGCAAGAAGGTGACAAGCAACAGGGAGAAAGCAGAACTACTTGACTTGTTTTTTGCATCTGTCTTTATACAAAAGGAAAAAAACAATCCAACCTATCAAAAACAGCACCATAAAAACAGATTAGAAACACAAGTTAAGATAGGCAAGAAAAAGGTAAGTGTGCACAGTCCACCCTAGATGAGTTCAAATCACCAGGACCAGATGGATTACACCCCAAAGTTGTGAAGGAACTAGCAGATGTGATCTCAGAACTACTGAACTATATCTTTCAAAGATCCTGGAGCATGGGAACTACCAGAGGATTGGAAAAGAGCTGATGTAGTTCCCATCTTCAAAAAAGGGAAAAAAATGGATCCAGGAAACTACAGACCTAACAGTCTGATCTCAATACCTGGGAAGATCTTGGAAAAGATAATCAAGCAATGAATCAGCGAACACCTAGAGGCAAACAAAGTCATTATCAAAAGCCAACAAGGGTTTGTCAAAAACAGATCATGCCGGATAAATGACCAGGTGATAAAATTAGTGGACCAGAGGAATGCTGTGGATATAATTTACTTGGACTTCAGTAAGGCATTTGATAAAGTAGACTGCAACCTACTACTTGATAAGATAGAAAAATGTGGGTTAGACAACATCACCACCAGATGGATTTGTAGCTTGCTAACCAGCCCTATTCAGCATGTGGTCCTCAATGGAACTGCATCTACATGGAGGGAAGTGTGTAGTGGGGTGTCCCAGGGCTTTGTTCTGGGCCCAGTGCTCTTCAACATCTTCGTCAGTGATTTGGATGAGGGGACAGATGGGTCATCAAATTTGCAGACAACACCAAGCTGGCAGGAATAGCCAACACTCCAGAAGATAGGTTTAAGATACAGGAGGATCTTGACAGACTTGAACATTGGACATTATCTAACAAAATGAAATTCAGTGGTGAAAAAAGTAAGGTTCTACATTTAGGCAAGAAAAACCAAAGGCACAGATATACTGTAGTTGCTACTCAATAGTAGTAACTGTGAGAAGGATCTTGGAGTCCTAGTGGACAATCACTTAAATATGAGCCAGCAGTGTGCTGCAGCTGCCAAAAAAGCCAACACAGTGCTAGGCTGCATTAACAGAGGGATAGAATCAAGATCACGTGAAGTGTTAATATCACTTTACAAAGCCTTGGTAAGGCCACACTTGGAATACTGCATCCAGTTTTGGTCACCACAATGTAAAAAAGATGTTGAGACTCTAGGAAGAGTACAGAGAAGAGCAACAAAGAAGATTAGGGGACTGGAGGCTAAAACATATAAGAAACATTTGCTGGAATTGGGTATGTCTGTTTTAATGAAAAGAAGGACAAGGGGTGACATGATAGCAGTGTTCCAATATCTCAGGGGTTGCCACAAAGAAGAGGAAGTCAAGCTATTCTCCAAAGCACCTGAAGGCAGGACAAGAAGCAATGGATGGAAACTAATCAAAGAGAGAAGCAACCTAGAACTGAGGAGAAATTTCCTGACAGTTAAAACAGAAGTTGTGAGTGCTCCAACACTGGAAGTTTTTAACAGAACTGCGCATGTGCGTGATGGCGGACCTGCTATTTTCGGCTCCGTAGTCTCCGCGGGGGTTCTCGGCGGAGATGGGGAGCCCTCGAAGGTCCGAGGGTGCTCGCCGGCTGGAGTCTCGGTAGGAGAAGAGGGTCGGCGAGCGAAGAAGGCGCGCTGGACCCCCGCGGAGACCGCCGAGACCATCCGGGCGGGGCCGCGAGCGGAGAGGCGGAGAAGCCGAGCGGAGAGGCCTGGCGTCTTGGGGCCTAG
>NW_015387741.1:158747-161972 GCF_001527695.2 Protobothrops mucrosquamatus | reverse complement strand
TCCAGCTCGCGGGACTGGCCTAAGGGATTTTAAAGGGGTTTTAATTACTTTTAAATTGGACGTATTTAAATATTTCTTTTTAATCGATTTTTAATTAGATGTATAACATGTTAGCATTTTATCTATTGTCAGCCGCCCTGAGTCCGCAAGGAGAAGGGCGGGATATAAATGTAATTAAATAAATAAATAAAATAAATAAGAAGAGATTGGGCAAATGTTTGTCTGAAACGGTATAGGGCCTCCTGCCTGAGCAGGGGGTTGGACTAGAAGACCTTCAAGGTCCCTTCCATCTTTGATGATGATGATGATGATAATGATGATGCACAGCCATGATGCCACATTGTTTCAATTAATCTTGCTTCTGGACGCTCCTCCTGTGCTTCTAGTCATTTTAATAGACTTCTTATTATACTGTACTGGAAGCTGATTCTGGATATTGGGAGTGTTGGATAAGGCCACCAAAGTGATACAAACCTACTCTGTAAGATGAACTGCTGAGCTCAATGATGCCCATACTGACTCTGTGGCACAAAGTATTTTATTTCATTAAGATGAAATAAAGCCAAATTGCACAACCATATCATTTGTTATTGTGACACCATTCTATATACATCTATTAAAATATAATTTCATATGTGTAAATATGCCTGGCATTAGCTTAATTTAATTTAGAAACCGTTTATGGAGTAGAAATTTGCACATGGATTTCTGCCACATCCAATTTTAAAATACTAGATTCTCTTTGATTGGCCATAAAGGTACTACTTTAGATTAGTTAGAAGTTCTTGCCATTTGTTTTTATGTTGTTGTTAATTTGATTATCAGTTCTTCTGTTGTTGTTGTTTTTGTCAATTTCTGGTTTGTTTTTATTATTAAATAGTAAGAAATTGGCATATGATTTTCTTTATCTGTTCTTCACCTTCTGTTGAAAATGCATCCTTATTTTATTTTTCCACTTTTCCACTCCCTCCCCCCAAATAATCATAATTATGTGAAATTCAGCTGGTTACTCTTTAAAACATCTGCCATTACATCTGTAAAACAAGTTTGTTGCCATTTTTATATAAAAGTAAAATGGCCAGCAGTAAGGAAAGTAGTATTATATAGGGGTAATAACCTCGTAAATAAAAGTTGTACAGGAAACTAATATTAGGGAATGTACTGGGGAATGGGAAGAACAGAGGAAGAGAAGGAAGGAATTGATTATTGCCTGTTTATTCATTGCTTCATAAGTGTAAAAACAGTTAAACAATGGCACACATTTTCTACAAAATCACTTTAGAATCTAGAATTATGTAATCATAATAGAGTAGCATATTATTCCATTCCAGTTCCATGATTTATTACAAAAAGCCACCCAGAGCCATGTATTTAAGATAGGCAGCCATATAAATCCAATAAATAAATGGCAAAGGATATCCTCTGAGTTGTGACTTTGAGGTAATTGATCATGTACCAAAATATATCAGCTGGACAAGCAAAGATTTTAAAAGCCAACTACCAGCCATGGAAGTCAAATGCTGACCTATCATTGGTCCCTAACTACACTGGGAGAGACCTGACCTGTATAATCCATTTCAGATAGAACTAGATCTATATTGCAGCTACATGATTCTGAATGCAAACTTTTTTGTTGTTGTTATTTCTGTCTTCTTCTATCTGTCCCAGTAATATCAGTAAGAACAAAATCATAATATAGACCCTTCCATCAGTGGTGGGATTCAAATATGTGAATCTCTATGTGGATGCCGCTTACGGAAGTCCATTCTGGGCCTGGGCAACAAAAAAATTAGCTACCGGTTCTGTCGAAGTGGTGCGAACCAGCTGAATTCCATCACTGTCCTTAATTCCTAGTGAAAAAAAATGTAACACAGGATAGATGGCTGCATTAATAAATCTCATAATTCCAGAAATGGGAGATGTGAATGCATGTGTGCATGCATATGCATGCATGTCTGCTCACACAAGCAGACATTCAGATAAAACTATTTCTCTCTATACAAATTGTCCTCGACTAACAACAGTTCATTTAGTGACCATTCAAAGTTACAACATCACTGAAAAAAGTGACTTATGACCTTTTTCACACTTACGACTATTGCAACTTCTCCATGGCATATGATCAAAATTTGGATGCTTGGCAACTGATTCATATTTATGATGGTTGTAGTGTCCTGGAATCATGTGATCACTTTTTGTGACCTTCTGACAAGCAAAGTCNCCGCGGGGGTTCTCGGCGGAGATGGGGAGCCCTCGAAGGTCCGAGGGTGCTCGCCGGCTGGAGTCTCGGTAGGAGAAGAGGGTCGGCGAGCGAAGAAGGCGCGCTGGACCCCCGCGGAGACCGCCGAGACCATCCGGGCGGGGCCGCGAGCGGAGAGGCGGAGAAGCCGAGCGGAGAGGCCTGGCGTCTTGGGGCCTAGCGGCCGGGAAATTGGCGGCCGTGAGCGGAGTGGCGGAGCAGCCGAGCGGAGAGGCCTGGCGACTTGGGGCCTAGCGGCCGGGAAATCGGCGGCCGGGAAATCGACGGCCGGTCGACTCGGGGCCTAATGGCCGGGAAAATTGGCGGCCGGACGGCTCGGGCCTTAACGGCCGAGAAGATTGGCGGCCGGGCGACCTGGGGCCTAGCGGCCTGAAATATCGGCGACCGGACGATTTGGGGCCTAGCGGCCAGGAAGATCAGCGGCCGGACGTGGCGGCGGCCCGATGCGGCAATGGCCAGCGGCTTGGCACGATGGCGGCTTGGCGGCCTTGCGGAAATGTACGACCTGAGGCTGTGGCGGCCTAGCGGCCTGGCGTGGCTGCCTGGCGGCCCGATACAGTGGCGGCCCTGGGGCCTGTTGAAAATCTGGGGGCCCGATTGGCCCGGAGGCTGTGCCGGGTGTGCCGGCTCAGCAGCGTGTTGTACAGCGGCCTGGAGGGAAGAATGGCCCGGGCGGAGGACAGGGCCCAAGGGAGGCACTGGCTGGAGGGATATGCCTGACGGTGAGTGCCTGGAGGCCCTGGGGACCTGTGAGATTGGGCTTGGTGGGCCTGGAGGCCTACGCTGCTGGAGGGCCGACTTTGAGTGCAACTCCCTCCCCCCCTCTTTTCTGTGGGGGGTACAAAGATCAACGAACTGCGCTACCTTCTCCCAATCCATCTAACCCCTTGACCACCACCACGAGGACTTTCCCCCTTCCCAACTCTGCTGTTGGACCTCCTTCTAAGACTTGGGACTGTATTCTA
>NW_015387741.1:151528-153895 GCF_001527695.2 Protobothrops mucrosquamatus | reverse complement strand
CAAAGTCAATGGGGAGGACAGATTCCCTTAATAACCATGTTACTTAACTTAACAACTGCAGTGATTCCCTTAACAATTGTGGCAAGAAAAGTCATAAAATGGGGAAAATTCTCTTAACAACTGTCTCACTTAGTAACAGAAATTTGGGGCTGCATTGTGGCCGTAAGTCGAGGCCACCTGTATAGATTCATGGGCAGAGTACCCACTGGTTGGTATTACTCTGGCAAAACATTCTTCCCTTTTTTGCATTTAAATTGAAAGAGACGCACATGATAAATAATATAACTTATACTTAACCTTTGACATTCTGTGTTGTGTGTGTATTTGTACCTGCTTGTAATGGTAAATAGCTCAAGTAATTTTTTCATTTAACTTGCCAGTTGGTGACGTGTTAAATCCTTGGATACACTGGAAGCTATTTAAAAGTCTAAGCTTAGCAATAATATTGGGGTTACACAAGACCAGACTCATGAACTTCCTGTCAGCTTTCATTGCTCCATGGCTGATCAAATTGGAACTTTCACTTACCTTACAAGATAAACGGAAGCAAACCGCAAATGTTGACATTTCAGGTTTCAGATATTGTACTTTTACATTTGCTTTCAGGAACTTTTTTATAGCATTGTTAAGTGATATCACAAACCTCAGCTTAACTTTACCTGTCATCATATGGCATCTGCTCTATAGACTGATCAGATGGAGAAGGTCACATAATAGGCTACAGCAAAATAAAGATATGAATGAGTCAATTAAACATATTATTCAACGGTCCATTCTATGTTCTTCCTCTTCCACTTATTTTCTCATTTTGCTACATAAAACCTAGTTATCATAGGAGGGTATGCTGAGATCTTACCCTTTCCAGGGCAATATTTTCAGGAAATGTACTAAATGGTTACTTGGAAAATAGCCATCACACTGATGAAAACTAGGATGCTATAGTAGTGGAGATATTTGACTAGAACTGGAAAGTCATGTTCCTCTATTGTGGGAGTCCCTTTGTGTCAGTGATTATTTCTAGACTATTTCTACTCCACAAGGGCAATATGTGGGTGCGATGCAATATCATTAGCTTTTCTACAAACTATGAAAGAATGGTATTTGTATGAAAGATTACCTGAAGAATTGCACTAATCACTTCATTGACTAACTATATTAGCAGACTTTCTTAGTACTCAATTTATGAATTCAGAATAACTAAAAAGGCAAGGCAAAAGAGTAGGGTGCTAGTTGTCCTGCAGCTATAATGTATTTGATAATTAGTGAAGTGATTTACATAACTGGTAACTCAGGTTACGTACCGTGAGTGTCCATCTCCATCTTCAGGAGGAGTCTATACTAAGTTTAATTTGGGAATCTTTCATATCTTTTTCCCCACATGATGATGAGCTTTGAATAATGTGAACACCTGAAACTACTTTATGGCATTGGGGTAGTTGTGACAAATGCAGTGTAGAATTATGGGTTTTCATTTTTTTAAATTTCATGGACTGGTGCAGTTTTCCTCTTATTTAACATGAAATATTTTTTTTAGTTGTTCAGAATTACTGTATGTACATCTTGCTTTTTTGGTTTTTGTATTTTTTCTTCTGTATGCCATTGCTGCCTCTACATTGCCAAGGTTAAATATCAACCCATTACATTTTTAAATGCAAACGGTTTAATAATAATAATAATAATAATAATAATAATAATAATAATAATAATAATAATAATAATAATAATAATAATAATAATAATAATAATAATAATAAAGTTGGAAGGGACCTTGGAGGTCATCTAGTCCAACCCCCTGCTCAGGCAGGAAACCCTATACCATTTTGGACAGTTTCAGTAATGGCAAAGGAAATTGAGATTATAGGCAACCCAAAATGCTGATTGATGAGAATGCCCTCTTTGCCCCAAATTTACACCAAAGTAGAAGTTTTTCCTTATGATATGAATGGATTACAAATATGCTACATTGTATTATGATTAATATCATTAAAAATTATAAAATGTTTTTCCACAGTTATTTACTCATACAATTTATTCTCATAGTAACTGGAATGAAAAAAACAAAAACAGGATCCCTCAATTAAGTTGACATTTCTTTCAATAAAATTTTTTATTATTTTCATCATAAAGAGAAAACATACAAATATAACACAAATATAATATAGAACCCGCATCCCCCACCCACCCACCCCCCGAGACTTCCCAAACCTAATCCCAGGATAATATTCAAATATAAGTAAACAATTAATAATATCTCTAACTCCACAAGGTATATAAGTTCTGCATGAATAAAAGAAATATATACATAAAAAAGAACCAGTTAATTAAAAACCTAAATTATATTCCACTATTCTATGCTTCTTTTGTATA
>NW_015387741.1:138401-150315 GCF_001527695.2 Protobothrops mucrosquamatus | reverse complement strand
TTGATTTTTATCTTTAGCCATCATATTCTTTGTAAGAATTTTAGTTTTATTGACATTGATTCTAAATCCAGCCACCTTGCCATATTGATGCAACTCTTGCAACAAAGATTCCAGTGACTCAATTGGTTGAGACAATGTAAAAACTAAGTCATCCGCAAAAGCTTTAAGTTTATATTCTTTAGCAGAAATCTTCAGGCCTGACATTTCATTTCATTTTTATTTTAACTATTTTCCTTTTTATTACAATACTATAAACTTGATGCACTGTATTGTTTCAGTACAAAAATATTTATACATTTTAATTAAAGTTAATAACATTTAATTGTGTAGACAGGGTATTAGAAATAAGCAAAATGAAAGATTTATTGTATCAAGATTAATTAAAATTTAGAATATTAGTATCACAAGCATAAATTATTTGACTTTTTTCACAGAACTAGGTGTATTCCCCTTATGTGACTCTTTATTTTATTCATTCTCCAATGAATGTAGATACAAACTGTAATTTCCTTTTTGTTAATTATTCCAGCACCAGGGTGACTGGAGAAAAAGGGAAACTGAAGAAAAATCATTAGGAGGCAAGCAAAAGCTAAAGCTGTGAAACTGCTTATTGTACAGGTAGTCCTCACTTAATGACCACAATTGGGACAAGCAACTCCATCATTAGGTACTAAGTCATTAAGTGTGACATGATGTGACTGCAATGGACTTACAAGCTCACCTCCACCTCAATCATGAAGCAAATCACACACAGCCATTAAGAGAGACATTATATGGCTGCAACTTTCGATTTTTACATATAACTTCTCCATTCACTCTGCTTGTTGGAAGCCAGCTGCAAAGTGTGTAAATGGCGATCACGTGTGATCACATTCTGTGATAGTTGTAAATGCCCACCGGTTGCAAAGTGTCCAAACTTCAATCTTGTGATTGTAACAATTGTTAAGTTTAATTACTGGTCATAAAATTACTTTTTCAGTGTTGTCCCAAAGGTGCTTTTTTTCACACGGTAACTGGACTTTCTTGCTTTTCTTGAAGACATTTCGTTTCTCATCCAAGAAGCTTCTTCAGCTCTAACTAGATAGTGGGGAATGGAAGGATTTATACTCCTTGCAGACAGCTGGTCATTTGCATTCTTTTAACAAGCCGTTGAAGCCACTGGAAGCTTATCTGTATTATCAGGGTCACCTGAGTAGTGCAAATGGATGTGGAGCCTTCTTGGAACTGTTGAAAGGACTGTGTTGAAGACTGGAGATAGATGATGTCATATCCCTCCCCCTCTGTTGAGAGAAGGCTGTTCAATTTTGACATAGATGGATTCGTTGACCCCTCTTTCAAACCAACGGTCCTCTCTGTCCAGAATGTGGATTTTTTCCGTGTTGCTGTAACTTCAAACACCTACTAAACAAGTCAGTCATTAAGCAAGGATTACTTGCTGTCTTGTCAATTACAGGCAGTAGCTACGGGGCCGGGGTGAATATTCCAAAGGGTGTAATAAATGTCCAGGCTAAGCCCGAGGGGGGGGGGAGGTCATGCACATCATTACCCTGGAGTCCCTAAGAATCTGAAA
The DNA here is from genome assembly GCF_001527695.2 of Protobothrops mucrosquamatus. Taxonomy (NCBI): domain Eukaryota; kingdom Metazoa; phylum Chordata; class Lepidosauria; order Squamata; family Viperidae; genus Protobothrops; species Protobothrops mucrosquamatus. The sequence continues at coordinate 148,745 of NW_015387741.1, read as the reverse complement.
GATACCAAAGTCCAGCCCCCCCCCTCTAGAAGTCCATTGACTCTTATCTGGCGCCAATTTGCCTCAACTGTTAGTAGATCAGATTCTTGTGTATAGGTAGCATGGAATAAAATCTCAGTGCTTTTGGCTCCTGGTTTCCTGCACAAAGTGTGGGGGAGTGGAGAAAAGGAAAACAGTAGAACAGAAAAGAGATTTATTTGCAGGAAATATACTGCTCAAAAAAATAAAGGGAACACATCCTATGAGACATCCTATAGGATGTGTTCCCTTTATTTTTGTGAGCAGTATACATTGTAGGGACAGGCAAAGCCCAGAAATTCCTAACTACATCCTACCAGGAGGAGAGTCCAAGAGAATGAGTTCTGTTTATGTATATATCTGGGAAAGAAGGGTAGAAATGAGTGACCTCAAGCAGTCCCTTAGAGAGAGAGAGCAGGCTGAGCAATAGACAAACAGGGGCACAGAACAAAGCCTAAATTCTCTGTCTACATAATTGTGGTCTTTAGATCTTAAAAAGCTGAAGAATTGGGGCCATTAGGTTTTGGATTTACAACAAAAGTAAGCAGAACAAGTATCAATAGACCAGAAAACATAGGAAAGTTCATTTGTTTTTTAAGCCACATTTGTTGTCAAATAATGTAAGTATGCTTATGGACCAGCAGGAGTTACAGATGTTTTCTGATGCTGATTTTTAGGATTTTTAAATGGTGAAGCAGTACATGGGGGCTGTTGTGAGAAAGGGAGGGAGAAATGGAGAACAGCGGAGGGAAAGTAATTCCATCAAGGCTACCAGCAGTTGGAAGGTATCTTTCATCTTCCTCAAAGATTGTAGGCTTCTGCTTGCAAAGACTCATGATTTATTTACAAGTTTAATTAAAGAAAAGAAGTTGTTAGAACTGCCTGCTTCCAGCATCTAACATCTGCTGACTACAGCTAATGATTTTTACAACCTCATTTGCCAGTAATCCATTTGAAAAGTCAGCCACAAGGAAAAGAATGAAAGGACCAATGAGGAAAAGTAAACCATGCTTGAAGCAATCAATAAAAGCCAGAAAAGTGGGGCTAGTGTCCATCCGTGGCTCCTTCTCAGCTGCAGAATCGGAACTGCCATATGGAAGAGAAGGAAACCCCCATGCCTTTCCATATGGAACCTGCTGGAAGATTCCACTTCATCTCTTCTAGGTAAAACATCAAAGGTAACAAATTAGCCATGGATTTCATGAGATAAACATATCTCCATCCAGTTGGCTACCCTTTCCAAGTTAAGCCTCTTCCACTTGTCAGCATGGTGTGAATCTATTTTAGTGTCTGAAAGATATAAGGGAGAAATATAAAGCATGTGCCCCGTTAAGAATTTAACTCATTTTATTATCTAACATCGTTGTGTGATTTAAACTCAGTTTAAAACTTTAGAGGCAAAAATTAGATTTTGTCATAAGTGAGCTGAGCAGCCAGCTATGCTCCTTTTTCCTATTACTTGAAATTAGGAGGCCCAGCCAGACAAGAATCAAATAAATGAGGAGAGTAGTCAGTGCTAATGAAATTTTATAATATACGGGCACTGTTGTTCCATCAGTGTGATACAACTACGAACCTGGGCTTTTTAAACAAGTGGTATACTATATAAGATGCATGCAACATATATGTACACTATTTTTTTAAAAAAATGAATAAAGAATAGCAAACGAGGGACATCAGTGGAAATTTAATGTTTTTTTCCCCCCTAGCAACTGAGAACTAAGGGAGAATTGAATAAGAAAGCCCATACAGTATTTAATTTATTTGGTGAGAAAAGTTTACTGTAGGTCATAGAGAAATGAACTCACTTTCATTTGGCACATGACCAATTTTCTTGGGCACATTTTTCTTGCAGTAACCCTACACATAGTATAACTTTTTTTTAAAAAAGAAATCCTTTTGGAACAATGTATAGCAGCATAATAAGCACTTACAGCAGTTAATGCATTCCCCTCATTCCAGTTTCTTTTTATGAACTGGCAATGAGCTATAGTCTTATTTTACTTTTGCGGTATTTTGGCAGGGTCTTTTACCATGCTCAGTATGATTGCAGGCATGTTGGGTCTTTGAGAATAAGCAACGACAATCAAGCTTCATTCTGCATGCCATCACCCACCGCTTCTCCCTAAACACTATAATTAAAATGTATTTTTCATGTTCCACACCTCTTCTGTTTGTTATCTTTTACTCTCATGAAAAAAAATACACCAAAATCTATTTTGAATTTTCAGTTCTGCTATCTGAGAGGTATTCTTTCATCCCATCTTCAAAGAATTCAGTGTCTCTTTGACAAGATCTATAACAAGAGGTCTAAAATAGTCTATAGCGATTGGTGGCAATGGAGAAGTTAAGAGTATTCTTGCTGCATGGTATGTTAGGGTTGGCTATTTATGAAAACATAATTTAGAATATATTCAGCAATAATTATTATCTGCTCCTAGTGCACTTGGCAAAAATTGCATTTGAAGAGCTGGATATAATTTCAAGTTGTGGAGAGGGAGAGAAAGCTAAAAGTTCTAAGATCACTGAGATATCCAGGCAAAAACTGGACAAAACGTTAGTTTTGATGCACACCATGTAATTTAGGATTGGGCCAATATTTCCCAAATGTCTTATAGTCAATCATTAGGAAGCATGTGGGGTTTTTTTTCCTCACAGCCTGGAAAAGTTTATTCTTAGTGTAAAAATGTAAGAATTAATTGCCTATGACCAATATGTCATCTGTATTTCTGCATAAATTATTGTTCAGAAAACATGCTTTAATCTGCAAAACTCAGTCATGATACATCTCTCTATTATACAGTATACAGTTACCAAAGACAGTTTCTCTGATTAAAAAAAAACATTTTGCTCTACCTCAATCAATTATGTCTGAATTGCATAAAAGTCCAAACTTATCCTTGAAAAAGATCAGTGCCAGAATGATGAGGTAAAAAACCATTTTCATGGGTCAATTGTGCATTTGAAAATTTTGAGACTTGGTTATGGGCATGTCCATAATGATTGACATAGTAGAAGTCAATCACAAAATATCTATATTCTAGAAGGCAATGTCTCTGGGATCTATATGGCCCAAGGGCATTGTTGGAAATACTTGCTATAGTTGAGGCTGAAGCTTTTCATCAAAGGAATCTGGAAAAAAATAATATTAGATTATGCTAGGGACTTAACAAGTAAACCAAGGAACTTCTTAGCATGTTGGGGACCCAGGGATTAGATCAAAGAATCTTCAACTCAATATGCAACTAAGCCATAGAGCAAACATCTGTAGTCTGTTTGTAGTAAGTTCCTGAAAATGTGCAATTTTTGACTCTACATTGATTCCCCGTATCCTAATCTATTAATTCCTCCTGAATATGAAGGGCTATAGGTTTGGCCTGAGATATTTCCTCTATAACAAGTTTTTTCTAGAGTTGAGTATGTTCCTTGGCTGACAATTTATATAGCTGCTTTCCCCAATATGCCTCATCTCTTAGAAAAAAAAATCAAACAATATGAATGGTTCTATAGTTCTGGGATGTGTGAAAATGGGCCTTAGCATGGTGTTAGGGCCATTCTACCATTTGCAAACCCCTGTGTAATATACCAATATCTGTCAAGTGCCCAATGGCTTTCTTAGGTTGTCTGGAGTGCTCATGTTATAGCATTGGTTAAGAAGGCCCACCAGAGATTATATTTCTTGAGACTTCTCAGGAAGCAACAACTGAATGAAAAACTGCTGGTGACCTTCTACCATTGCTCCATAGAGAGCATTCTAACTTATTGCATTTGTGTGTGGTTTGCCAACTACACAGTAACAGATAGAAAAGCGCTCCAAAGGGTCATTACCATTACCAGAGGATTATTGGCTGTCCTCTCCCCCCGCCCCCCAGACGAACTGTACAGTTCCCACTGTCTTAGGAAAGCTCAAAACATTCTTAAAGACTCATCTCATCTCGGATATTCTTTTTTTGAACTATTACCATCTGGCAGACCGTACAGGATAATAAAAACAAAGACAAATAGACTGAAAAATAGTTTTTATCCCAGAGCTGTAACCCTATTAAATACTACTGTATAGTGCAACATTGAAGTGCAATATTAGGGGCAGCACAAGAGTGAATAGAATGTGAAGGATGTTTGTATATAATGTATGTTTTTATTTGTGGTTTTTACTTGTGTGTAGTGTGCACTTAATTTCATTGTGAGTTACACAGTGACAATAAAGATATTCTTTTCTATTCTATTCTTTAACAAAAAAAACTTCAGAACTTCAGAAACTTCTTTAACAAAAAACTTCACTCAGCAGAATCCATCTGATAATGCACACATTAAAGATGTGTTCCAACTGTCTAAAAAATAAAAGTTGACAAATATCAGGTCATATGTATAAGCATCGGTGATTACAGTAATGCTATATTACTGCAGACAAACAATTAGGCTTTATTTAAAATGTATTTGCTGCTGGTTAATACGATTTCCACCTCCCTGGGTTGTGACCAGATTACCCCCATCCACATCCTGTTTTTAAACATGCACACTATAATTTCAACAGAGAAAGCCAAGCTCATTAGCAACAAAGATAACATTATAGAGCAAGTATTTGAAATAGGACTATTCGGTGGACAGCCCAGCTGACACAGTGTAATAGAGTTGAGGTTGCATCAGTCTAACCACTGCATGCAAATGGATCCTGTGAAAACGGCTGTCATAACTAATGGAATCTACAGCTGCACTCCACACCTATAGGAAGCATAAAAATTGTGCCCAGGCAGGAATAATCTCTCTCACATTTCCTCTTGTCAGTTGAGTGCAAAATCATTAGTATGGACCTCATACCAGCAGCATTCCTTCTAGACAGCTCAGAAAATGCTAATATTTAGCATTACTTCCCTGGTGCTGACTCATTGGGTTGTGGGCACAGCTCTGGATTGTCCAGTCTAAATTCTGTGCTTAAACTGTAACCTTAAAAGACTTAAAAAGGGTAGTATTCAGGTGTCAAAAGTTAGAGGTACCTTCTGGATCGGGGCAAAGTCTGAATTCCAAAGCAGATTGAGAGAATTCATAAAAGTTGAAATTTATCTGTAGCACGTTGGATAGCTCTGATGTGTTTGGCCATGAGTCATAAGCATTCATTCTCTTGCTCTGAAGTAGTAGTGCCATGCCTATGGAAGTCCCAAGGAAGGAAATTGGTCACCAATTGAAATATTATGGCCAAGGCATAACAGATACAGTGTCATCAAATCTAAGATAAACCTGTGAATAGATTACTATAGGTTGCCTCAATCAATGTTCTGGAAGGATGGTAAGATCACAAGTACTTATTGGGGAGTCAAGAGAGAACAAGGAAGGTCTAGGCATGGGGTCAGTTTCAATCATATTACAAGTACAAGCTGTTATTTGAAGTTCTGGAGAACCTATGAAAATTGAGATTCATTCCAGAGGAGAAATAAAATGTATAATCAGATACCTATTTCATGTCTGCTGGACTCAAAGAGTTGAATTTTGGTTTAGGACTCTGTTGCAGGAACAGAGGAGAAGACCAAGATGGCACTTTGGGAGGGGTAAATTAATCCTTAGCCAATAGTAATAGACTATTACCAATAGCAATAGATGTCTTGTGGGCAATCTGAAAACATCTGGAACACCACTTGAATATCATTGGCATTGACAAAGTCACCATCAGTCAATTGCAAAAGGCAACTTTACTTGGAAGAGTTTATATCTTGTGACAATACCTTTAGTACCATTAAACAACAACTTTGGTTTCCTGGATCAAGGACTGCATTTCCTTTGTAAAGGACTCTTGGCACTAAAACTCACTAAAACAGGGGAAAATGTACTCAGGAAAAGTCTGGCCCAACTCATCAGGAGGGCGTTAAACTAAAATTGAGGGGGAAAGGTGACCAATCTTCAGATTCTCTAGAACCCAAAACCAATCATAAATCCCAAGAAAACAAATCAAACAATGAGGTGGGCAGAGATGAAAAAATAGAAAAACTCCAACAACATTCAGGAGGTGGAGGAAACATACCCATGCACAGGCACAAAAGCCTTAAATAGTTATATACAAATGCTCAAAGTTTGGAGAACAAAAAGGGTGAACTAGAAGTAATAGCACCCGAGGGAGGGTTGGTTTTTACAGAAACTGGTGGGATAAAACCCATGAATGGAATGGACTGATGAATGAATACAAATTGTTCAAAAGAAACAGGTCTACAAAAAGAGGAGGGATAATCAAAAAACAGATCTGCGAACAACTAGAAGCAAACAAAGATATAACTAGTAGCCAGCACGGGTTTGTTAAAAACAAATCATGCCAAACTAATTTATTTCATTCTTCAACAAAGTGACTAAACCAGTGATGGTGAACCATCATCAGGTGCTGGGTGGGTGTGGCCCATTGGGTGGGCATGGCTGCGGTGGTAACAGCAGACTGGGTGGGACTAAAAAGTTCAATCAATCAATTCCAACTTTGCAAGATCTTTTTTTTCCGCGAGAAGTTGAAATTGACTGATTGAATCTTTATTTTTTGTACACGACGGTGGAGGTCTAAAGCGAAAAGGTTTTATAAAACCCAGCTGAAGGCCTAGGACTGGGGCGACGGTGCACATGCCTACAGAGAGGGTTCTGAGTGCCGCCTCTGGCACCCATGCCATAGGTTCACCACCACTGGACTAAACTAATAGAGCAGCGAAATACTGTGTACGTAGTATACTTAGACTTCAGTAAGGCATTTGATAAAGTAGACCACAACCCACTCCTTGGTAAGCTAGAAAAAGGTGGAATGGAATAGACAACATCACCACTAGATGGATCTGTAGCTGGCTGGCAAACCGTACTCAACGAGTAGTCCTCAACGGCACTACATCCACATGGAGAGAAGTAAGCAGTGGGGTACCAAAAAGTTCTGTCCTAGGCCCAGTACTTTTCAAAATCTTCATCAGTGACTTAGATGAGGGAATTGAAGACGAACTCATCAAATTTGCAGATGACACCAAACTGGCAGGAGCAGCCAGAAGACCAACTAAGGATCCAAAAAGATCTTGACAAACTTGAACAATGGGTTCTATCCAACAAAATGAGTTTCAATGTGAAGAAAAGCAAAGTTTTACATTTAGGCAGGAAAAATCAAAGGTACAAGTACAGATTGGGCAAGACCTGGCTTAAAAACAGTAACTGTAAGAGGGACCTTGGAATCCTAGTGGACAATCACTTTACCATGAGCCAGCAGTGCGCAGCAGCAGCCAAATACAATCCTGGGTTGTATAAACAGAGGCATAGAATCAAGATCATGCGAGGTATTAGTACCACTTTATAAAACCCTAGTAAGATCACACCTGGAATACTGCAGCCAATTTTGGTCACCATATCACAAAAAATTCAGAGAGGAGCAACTAAGATAATCAGAGGCCTGGAGACTAAAACATATGAAGAACGGCTGCAGGACTTGGGTTTGCTAGTCTAAAGAAAAGAAGAAATAGGGGCTGCCACAGAGAAGAGGGGGTCATGTTATTCACCAAAGCACCAGAGGGCAGGACAAGAAACAATGGTTGGAAGCTGATCAAAGAGAGAAGCAACCTGGAATTAAGAAGAAACTTCCTGACAGTGAGGATAATTAACCAATGGAACAGCTTGCCTCCAGAAATCGTGGGTGCTCCATCACTGGAAAATTTTTAAAAGAGGCTAGACAATCACTTGTCTGAAATAGTATAGGCTCTCCTGCTTGAGCAGGGGGCTGGACTAGAAGACCTCTAAGGTCCCTTCCAGCTCTATTCTATTCTAAATATCTGCCTATCCCAGGTTCTTGGGAAAGACTCAACAGATGGAATAAAATGTCAAATCCAATCTAAACATCTGGCTGACTATACAACAAACCATAATAATAATTCCAATTTTAATTTTCTTTTGTACAGTATATTAATACACATACATAAAACATCCACCGTAATTAGCATGCATTTTATATGTATTTCTCCTGCTGTATATTAGTTGTTTGTATGAGCTTTTCCTATTAAATACATTTTAAGCAAATGCTTTTCTCTAATAGGTATTTTAAATGTGCTTTCCAGTTAGATGGATAGGAGAGTTAATGTCATGCATGTTGATTTGTGCATGGCTCATACATGAGGCAAAGCACAGAAGTGAAAGGAGCAGGGAAACTGAAACTACCTGATCACCATGGGAGGGAAGAAAATGGATAATTAAAAATAGACTGTTCTTTTTTGGTTGTTCAGAAAGTAGTCAGTGTATGGACACAATAAATAGCACCGTTTTTTGTTGCACACTGTTGGTATTTGTAACTATCCTAGCATGGAGCCTCCTTAATAAAGAGGTTTGTAGAGATACTTGGAGAGAGAGTAAAGTCTTCCCATAGTATTATTAGATGCTACTTTCTGGTTATAAAGGTCATAATATGCTTTAAACTATTGTTGAAAGAAAAATATTCATCAGAGTCCAGTCCAAGCAGGGAATAATCAAAATGGAGACTGCTTTAGAAGAAGTTTGTAGTTTATTGAAGAGGAGAGCCAGACAGAAAGATGGCTCTGGGACAACTGACCACATGTAGCAGGGAGTGGTGGGCTTTTATACCTTCTTGAGCTTTTGTTTGGAGTTGTTCCTGTGGCATTAACTTTGACCTGAGTCTGAGTGTGCCTTTCTGGTATTCTGATGGTGATGGGTTAATCCTATTATGTCCCAAAGGTCATATCCTGCTTCCCTTGGGCTGTGGCTGATGGCTGTTGGATTTTTGGTGTGAGGGATTGTTGATTCTAGGGATCTTTCTTTCTAATCTCAGCTTCCTGGCTCCAATCTTTCTGATAAGATTATCATATCTGTATTTCTGCAGACCTGGTTTATGTTTGGGGCAGAGAGACTTGGGGTGTGTGTGTTGGTTTCTGCCTTTAAGATCCTTTGGGAAAATATATTCTGCCTTTTTAATATTTCCCAAAATATTTCTTTCTCTGGATTCTTCCCACACTATATCCATTCCTATGTAACATTTCAGATAGTATATAAGCTGTAAACCTGCTTAGTTTGAGGCTCTCTTGCAATTCTGGAAACCCAGTGAGTGTTGTAGTTGTTCATATTTTGAAAAGACATTTTGTTGCATCTCTGTCCAAACATTCTGGTTCCTTATTTAAGTGGGCATTTTCCCCACAAATACATATTTCCACATTTAAAAACAATTTTAAACTGTACCTCAACATTCAGAACATTTATATAGAAAATATAATGTTGTATTTTTATTTGCATATAGGTACCACTAGTGAGCTTTGGATACGTTTGCCTTAAAATAGCTCCCATCTTTAGACTTAAGACATTATTTTAAATTTCTTCCCAATATTAAGCTAAAATCTTCCCTTTTTCAGACATCTCCATTTGACGACGTTCTTATACACATATCAGCTATGCAAAAAATAAAGCTTATTCATCCAACTGTTCTACGAAAATCTGCAGATATATACCTTTCTTCTGACAAACGTCTGAAAGAAATGACTGTAAGTACAATGAAGTTTAGAACTTGTCTACCATGTTGTCTTTTAAAGGCTAAAGGACAAAATATTTCAGTAAATACAACTAGAAAGATACTCTTAATACTTCAATCAGTAATTTCTTCTAAGGGTTAAAATTAAACTGTCCAGAGTTTTACACAAGAAAGAGTTTTGCTACAAAGAAGAGGGGGGGGCAACCTATTCCTCAAAGCACCTGAAGGCAGGACAAGAAACAATGGATGGAAACTAACCAAGAAGAGAAACAACCTAGAACTAAGGAGAAAATTCCTAACAGTGAGAACAATTAACCAGTGGAACAAATTGCCTTTGGAAATTGTGGATGCCCCAACACTGGAGGTTTTAAGAAAAGACTGGATAGCCACCTATCAGAAATAGTATAGGTCTCCTGAAAGAGCAGGGGTTGGACTAGATGATCTCCAAGGTCTCTTCCAACTCTGTTACGGTTACATCCCTGATCATGCTGAAACTGTCACTTTGGGATCTGAAAAGGAATTTTGCATCTTAGAATCATATATGGAAACCATCTTCTTGCTTGGTATGGCTTCTCATTCTTTCTTAAGTCATGGAAAATTCTCATTAAATATTTACCTGGATCAGACTCTGAACAACAACAACAACAACAACAACAACAACAATAATAATAATAATAATAATAATAATAATAAAAAGGCCTAGCAAGTTCCTTCCTAGCTAGTGACTCTCAAGCAGGAAGAGGGGAATTGTGCTTATACAAGAATTTAGCCAAATGTCCCTCCTGGGTATCCTTATTAGAGAAGGAAGGTACTAGGTTACAGTTACTCATGCTTGCATCTTCCTTTAAAAGAGCCCTCTG
>NW_015387741.1:109707-138306 GCF_001527695.2 Protobothrops mucrosquamatus | reverse complement strand
AATAATAATAATAATAATAATAATAATAATAAAAAGGCCTAGCAAGTTCCTTCCTAGCTAGTGACTCTCAAGCAGGAAGAGGGGAATTGTGCTTATACAAGAATTTAGCCAAATGTCCCTCCTGGGTATCCTTATTAGAGAAGGAAGGTACTAGGTTACAGTTACTCATGCTTGCATCTTCCTTTAAAAGAGCCCTCTGGAATTTGCCTTGCTGTTGCAATTCCTGTTCACTAAAATAACATCTGCAGTTCTATAAAACCCTGTGGACTTTATTCAGGAGATCAAGGCAGTACAGGTAGTCCTCAACTTACGACAGTTCATTTAGTGACCAAGGTTATAACAGTACTGAAAAAGTGACTTATGGCCATTTTTCACAGTTACGACCTTTTGAACCATCCTAATGATCATGTGATCAAAATTCAGCTGCTTGGCAACTAGTTCATACTTATGACCATTGCTGTGTCCCAAGGTCATGTGATTTCCCCTTTTGCAACCTTTTTGACAAGCAAAGTCAATGGGGAAGCCAGATTCACTTAACAACCGGGTTACTAACTTATCAACTGCAGTGATTCACTTAACAACTGTGGCAAGAAAGGTCGTAAAATGGGGCAAAACTCAAATGTTTCACTGAGCAACAGAAATTTTGGGCTCAGTTATGGTCGTAAGTCAAGGACTAACTGTATACATAGAGATCCTCCTTTCCATTCCCCTCCCTCCCCCATGACAACAACCACGAGTCTTCTATCTTCTGAGGAGACTTACAACTTTCCAAAAGGCATCACTTAATTTTATTTCTTTAAAAATTGTTTTCCTCCTAAATAAAGCACATAGTAATTTGACCTTACTTAGAAGCAAACCATAATCATAGCAATTCTGAAAAACACCCAAATGTTACCAGCCATTTCTGTTCCTGCTGATTTTAGCAGAGCTTCCCTTGGTTTCTGTCCTTCCCACCTCCCCCAGTTCTGGAGAAATGTTTCATCACAAGCGAATTCTGTGGAAAAAGCCAAACCTGAGAATGTTATAAGCAGCTTCACTGACTAAATTCGGCCTTCTTTCCATGGGCATCTTTCTCAATCACACCAGGCAACAAAATTGCTTATTGATTCCTGTAATTTACATTTGATGATTTTGAACTTTAGTGAAAAGGTTTTCAATAGGCTGCCTTGGATGCTTATTTAGACATAGCACTTGTGTAAGCCACTTTGAGTGCTTGAATAAGCAAAAAGACAAGGTATAAATTTAATAATAAATCATAAATACTGTATGCTTTGAATTTAATCCAGCAGTCTGTCTTTTATTAGACGTGATAACGTATGCATTTTTTACAGTGTAAACCTTCTGGATTTTAGCCAGTATTTTTGCCTTGAAATCTCTACACGTGTGTGTGTGTGTGTGTGTGTGTGTGTGTGTGAGAGAGAGAGAGAGAGAGAGAGAGAGAGAGAGAGAGAGAGAGAGAGAGAGAGAGATCTTCTTTGGTTAATTCAGCAAACGGTATTGTTGCCAAAATCATTAAAATTGCTACAAATGGTAGAAAGGCTAAGAAGATAGATCCACAAAAAAGAGCTTTCTCTGGCCTTTGATATTTCAGACAAGCTAAAGAGGGGGAAAAAAAAAGAACACCTTGGCAGGGTGAGGTGAACACAATGTGGGTGGTGACCTTCAACAGCATTGCTTCATTCAGCTGCCTGAGCTAGAAAACTTCTACTTGGCTTTCATCTTATCTCCAATCCTAGATCTTTGTTGCTAATGATACATTCTTATTTCTGAACCCATTCAGGATGTGTATGGAGAAATATCTGCTTCCTTCTTTGTCCCCATCTCCTTTTTTTTTAATGTAGGGATAAATCAAAAAAAGAGGAAAGCATTGAAAAGACTGCTGCTACACTACACGGTAATGAGCAGCTGTTCTCTGCGAACACTACTGGATGCAACTGGATGCTTTAATTAAAGCAGCTTAGAAAAGAAAAAAAAGATCCTTTTAGACACCATTGTGAGGATCTAACAGCCATTGTTGTAAAGGATAGAACTAACAAAATAAATTGCCAATAGAAATAGAGGCATATGGTCCCCAATAACAGATGAAACAAAATTGCTCCTTTGTGAAATTTCGTGCTGAATATTCTCTGGATCTGTCAATATTTGGAAAACATTCACCATATGTTTTATACCTCCATTTAATGAATGTTGCTATTCAACTTTGTAATTCCCTTTCAACAGAGCTGTAGGTAGGTAATATTAGACTCTGCACTTATTGATCTTACAAAGGCCATCTTCCCCAGATGGTAGGGTTGTATTATTTCATTCAAAGTATGGTAAAATAGTTATCCTGTATTTGTGTCTCCCAGGAATGGTGCCAGGAGGTGCCAGCTTGGCTTGAGAAGATTGCTCTCTACTATGTCAGTCACAGGAACATTCCCCACGTGTGTGTATATAACAGCAAGATATGGATGAGGCATTCCCACATTCCTTTTGGATACAGCAGACTAGGAGAACAGCATGCTGGCTGAGGAATTCTGGGAGTTGAAGTCCACAAGTCATAAAAGGGCCAAGTTTGAAGACCCTTGATCCAGGCAGAGCAACCAACAGTGCTAGGCTGACACCTCATCACGGACCACCATAAAAGATGTCAGAATTCACAGACTTGAAGAAGACAGAGAACTACAGCCACATATTCCTTCCTGATATTGCAAGCAGCAGAGCCCCTTTCAAGTGGAACATCATCTCAGAACAACGGCCTCCACGGATTTACCATCATAGGTTTGAATTTGCCACAAATTAAAGCTGGCCAGAAATCAGAGGACAAAAACAAGCCATTTTGTTTCACTGATTTCTTTACAAAATAAGATTTATTATGTGAGATTATTTATAGTGAGAAAATTATTCTCACTTTCGTTCTTCTATTTTCTAAGTTGCTTTTCTGTTCCTTTTGGGGGAGGTGTCTACTTTTCTCAAAGTGCTTCTTTTGCTTCTACCATATATCATGCTTGCTTAAGCTCTTACTTTGGTTTTTCCCTCTGCCTGTTGCTAAGTAACCCTTCACAAGGCACTGATGATTTTATTTATACTTATTCCCTCCTGCCTTTCACAGGAAAATTCTCTTAACTTTCAGTTAGACTGACAGGGTTTGGGATATCTTCTTTCTTATCTCTGTCGGCTTCCAGCTGAGTTATGGCACACGAAAACAAACTTGCCAGTTGTTCTCCTGTATTGTCCATGACCCTATTTGTCTCCTTCTTTCTCTCTCAGAAATCTGTGGGGTTTTAAAAATAAGTTTTATCGAAAGTTTTAATAAAAATAGTAAAAGAAGATGCAAGCTAAATTCAGAAAGAAGGGAAAGTAAAGAAAAAAAGAGAATAAAAGGTATACAGAAAAAAAGACAAGAATGAAAAAGAAAAAATATTTGAAATAGCTTATTATTTTCATTACAAGTACAAACTTAATTCATCACATCTATAACGTTATACGCAAATATCTCTTCTTCCCATAACCTGTCCCTTACCCATATGCAAATCTATAAATCATAAGTATTTCAGTCCTGGTGTCAGCAAAAGCATCCATTAAAGGATCCCAAATTTATTGAAGCATATTTTAACCTTGATCAAATAAACCAATTTTTACTACTTCCTTTTGCTTCCAACAGCCTTAATTTTTAGTTCATTTGGATGCTGTTGTAAGATTTGATCTCTTTTTCTTTTTTTCTCATCTCAAAGATTTCTTCAAGGCTTTAACCAACTTCTTTTGTAAATCCATTTCAAAGTCACAATCTAGGTCAATTTCTTGCCTTGTCATACTTTAGGTTTTTTTCTCTATTGTATAGTCCATTATTTATTTATTTATTTATTTATTTATTTATTTATTTATTTATTTCCAGTACTTCTGCAAATTCTTTACGTTCAGCTATTTCCGCATCATGCAAAATGTATTTCATCTCTTGTAAAACTTCATAGATATTCTCTTTCACATTAATTTATTCTTCAAAATATTTTAGACATAATCTATTCATAGAAGCATACTTCATTGCTGAATCTGAAGCTGCTATTTTTGTCCCATTTTTCAAAAATCTCCTGAAATATTTCAAAGGTTATATAGTGTATTCTGTTACTTTGCAAGTTCCAATGCTGACCAAAGACAGAAAACCAACTTTTTACTTTTCTTCCCTTTCCCTTTCTGTCTGAAATCTTTACTCCTTTAGTTCTTCTTAAGTCTTTTGATTCTTTGTCTCACTTAGAAGAGATAGGTTTCAATGTGTAGTTCATGTAGTTTAGGGTATATTTGACAGGGACAAGCTGCTGTGACTGAAAACTTTGCGGCATCCTGGCACACCTGCAGGACAGGTTAAGTGTATCAAGGGGGAAAAGAGCATCCACAAGGGGATATCAAAATGAGCAAGATGTAGGAGGTGGTGTTGAGATTAAGCTCCATCTTTTTTGTACATGTACCTGATATTGATAGGGAAGCGCATAGGTTCCAATGCTGCATCTGTCGTCTTGCCCATTTTCATTTGATCCCATGTAGATACCAATTGGATTGGGCTAAGAAGCAGGGTGCTTGCTGAAAATCTACTAGAAATGAGATCACAGGCTGATTCCCCAAGAGAAGTAGTACAGGCAGTCCTTGACTTTCAAAAGTTTATTTAGTGACCGTTCAAAGTTACAACATCACTGGAAAAAGCAACTTAATGACAATTTTTCACACTTATGACCATTGCAGCATCCCCATGGCCACATTATCAAAATTCAGGCAGTTGGCAACTGACTCACATTTATGATGGTTGCAGTGTTCCGAGATTATGTGATCACCTTTTGCGACCTTCTGTCAAGCAAAGTCAATGGGTAAACTAGATTCACTTAACAAGCATGTAACTAACTTAACAATTGCTGTGATTCAATTAACAACTATGGCAAGAAAGGTCATAAAATGGGGCAAAACTCACTTAACAAATGTCTCACTTAGCAACATAAATTTTGGGCTCAATTGTGGTCGTAAATCGAGGACTACATGTATCTCCTGAAGACAGGTAAGAAGATTGTTCTATTCAGGTACAAAGTGGGTCTAATTCAGAAGATGAAAGAGAGAAAGTGCTTCCAAATGCTCATATAATGAACTCCCTTGTTTTATTCAAATGCAGGCTCTTCTGTCTTGGTAAAAGAGGGGAAATGGGAGTGGTAGGGATTAATCTAAAGGATGAGGACCCCAATAAAAGCCAAAGGATATAAATGAAATTAGATGTTGATGGCAAGGAGTTGTGCATGATCACACAATCATCAGCATGACTAAGTTTCATAAGAAAGGCGGATCTTGTCTAGATAGTGAGAGATGTTATTATGGCCACTATGGATTCTGGAGACAAAACATGAAAGGCTGTGCTGGAAGAGGTTCCTATGGTTTAATGGCAGTGTCTATGGGGTAGAGGCAAGCACTGACCCATTAAAAAGTGGCATTTGACATTGATGGCTTCCTCCAAGCACTCTATTTAGTTTTCACTGAGTTGCTGCTGGCTATGAATTTTTTTGAGAGACAGCGCACATACTGAATGTACTCACTTAGCACTTTAAAGATGAGAATTGGAACGAAACAATTGACAGCTTTAGGGAGCTCTCCTCTTCAGACCCAGGAAAGGGACCATGTAATCTGCATATCCCATGCTGGTTAGCAATGTGTTATTCTATTTACATCAATAGAAAAATTGGGGCCCTTTTTTAAGGGTGGTCCCACATACTGTGCAATTAACAGACAACTTGTAATCAAGGCATAGATGACTGTTGCCACTTAAAAAGTGAATCACAAACCAACCAGTAGCTTAGCTATTCTAATGTTCCCCTTATCTGAGCCACCACCTGCAAACCCAGTGACAGCTGGGAATGAAGGAACATTCTCAAACTGGTTTCTGGGAAACTGCCTCCCTGTCCCAGGCTTCATCTTGGTCTCCAATTTCCTCCCGATCAACAACATCTCCATCTTATTTAGATTTAATTTCCAATTGTTCTTCCTCATCCAGTTTGTTTGGAAAGAAATTAAGGAAATAACAAATTCCCTGCCAGCAATCTTTGCAGAACCAGGATTGCTATGGTTTGGCCCAGTTGAAGCCATTATACAGAGAGTGCATTATCAATTCCCTGGGTGCAGAAGGAATGTTTTTATGGGATAGCAAGGTAGTTTGGGAAGAGGTGATTCTGAAGGAGTTTGTTCCTTTGGGAACTCTTTAGGTTATCAATCTTATCTTTAGATAAGAGCTGCAGCAAGAAGGTATTTCTGTTGACTGATTTTATTAACTGTTTGGTATTTATTGGCTTTATTAACATAGCTTGATATTATGAGAGTTGTTTGGAGTAGTGGGGAATTGAACATGGTGCAAGAATAAATACTGAGGTAGTAACTAGCAGAATATTACCCTATCCACAGTCACTTAATAGCGCCACTGTGTTAGGTTTAAGGGCTGTTCCTCCTTGCAAAATTTTTTTCTTTAGTGGAGAGAACTAAACTACCTATAATGCATTGGATCATTGTTTCAAAGATATTTCCTTACCTGAACAGAATGTCCATGGGCAGGCAAAAAGGCAATAGGAGCAACTTCCAACTTCCTACTGACTTCTCCATTGATGTTGTTTATGGGAAGCTGGGAGAGAGCACTGGAAATCACTACCCCGCTTCCTTAGTTGAACTGCCTGCCATTTTGCCAAGGGGAGGGGGAGAAAAGGAACCATGGGCCAAGAAGGAAAACTGCATCCCTGCTGTACACATCCTGATGTACTGTATTTCTAAGGGGACCTCTCTGCAAGGAGCAAAAGAGCTCACCTTTTGACTACCTGCACTCCCAACCCACCAGTCCTACCTCACAAAGCAGGCATCTGAGTAAGAGATGTCAAGTTTCAGCCTTGGTTCTAAAGCAGCCAATTGTCACTAGTTTGTTGGGCTTCTACCAGCAGTCCACTTGGGTGCAGAGGCCAGAGAGAAACATTAAAAAATGGCAGGGATATGCCTCCCATCTTCCCTTTTGCCATCCAACCTGTGGGTTTCTGGAAAGTGTAGCCGGAAAGCGCAGTGGTGCTGAAGTGGCCACAACTTCCCCAAATTTCATTCCCATGGGGAGTAATGGGTTCCAGCATTTCAGTGATTGAGCCAATTTCAGTTACCTTGGTTCAATGGTTGAAGGTTACAAACAAAAAGACACAAGAATTTGAGTAGTATATACTGTAGATTCTCATGCATCAAACTGCCTGATGGTTGACATCTGAAGAAACAGGCAGCTTGACTGAAGAGGGTACTTGACATGGTGCCATCACTTTGTTTTTCTCCTTTTGTCTCTCATCCTCTTTCTTTGGCTCCCTATTGTGCAAGAGTAAAACACATTTTGAATAACTTGATAGTATTTTGTGACTGCATGTAATAACACTAATATTAGAGATGCAACACTGTTTTGCATGTAACAACAGTTGGTAGAAGTTTACCCTCAGTTATATTTAGCCCTATGGACAGATTCTAGCTTGCATTTCTTTGGAGTTAGGTATCTAATAAAACCAGTTAAGCTATGTAGGTGATTTTGAAAAGCTTTATTACCAGTTTGCAATATATAAATATCAGGTTCAGCAAAGCACAATCTACTGACTACAATCTCATGCCTATGGAAATGTTAAGGAAGTTTATGAAGATTAAATCTTTAGGGTCCAAATGTATCAGTCAATCAATCAGAATAGAGCTGGAAGGGACTTTAGAGGTCTTCTAGTCCAGTTCCCTGCTAATCAAGATAGCATTTTTTTTAATCTCAGGAGCTTCATGAACAGCCACAATTAGAATATACACTGCCTTGGCATGGAACCAATTCCTTTCCATTTCTTTTGAAAATCTCAACTAACAGCTTTGGCTCACTCTAAATTAGATTTCATTTCAAGAAGGAATTTCCAGATCATGTTGACTATTGATCCTTTATTCCATCAGTCTTGGCATGTGGCTTGTTGCGTTTCCTACTTGCAAACTTCCGAGTGCTTTTCTCTATAAACCGTTCCTCTGCTTTGTTTGTTGCTATGGTTATATCTTGTTTCAATACATAGGTCTCTTTATATATTTTTAAAACTCAAAAGAGACAGGTCAATTTACAGTAAATAACTGAAATAAAGGAAAGGAAAAACAGCTGTGAATAAAAAAAAACATTTAAAATTGGGAAAATTGCACAACTCCAGAGAAATTAAAATATTTGAACTACCTAAAGGCAGTGTTCGCAAACTTATCTTTTCACCAGCCACGTGAACATTGTTTGTTGCCTCAGCAGACCACTTAATATTCCTTTTTCCCCTTTGTTCTTCAAATCAAAACACATAACTCATATTTTAATAGCATTCTTTTTGTGAGCAGTTGCAGCATCATAATCAAAACCAGTCATTAAAAAGGAATGACTGGCCACAGACTAGACTGCTGAAAAGGGTTCCTCAGATAGGTAATTTTTAAAGGGGAAAAATAGTAGGCTGAACTTGGGGAATGCAGGTAAAACATTTGGCCCTCATTATAACAGACTCAAGTGTGTTGAGAGGCTGATATCAGTAGAATTGACACTTTGCAACTTTTCTACAGTCCAACTTTTCTACAGTTGGAGGGAGGGGTTGCTTTCAAGTCAATGTTGACTCCTGGCTACTACCTGGATTAAGCCCTAAAGTTTTCTTGGCAAGATTTTGGAAGTAGTTTGCCATTGCCTCTTTTCTAGGACTGAGAATGAACGACTGGTCCAAGATCTCTGGACTGGTTTTGTGCCAACGGCAGGACTAGAACTCCCAGTTTCTAGCCTGGTGCCTTAACCTCTACATCATATTGTTTTTCTGCAACTAGACATACTGAAAGCTAAAAGGGAGCTTGAAGCAGAATCAGGCATGCTATTGGCATTTTCTTAGCTCAAATTCGTATTGAGTAGCTTTCATGAGAATCCAAGGAAGAATCATAGGCACTGGGAAGTGTAGCATGCACACCCATGTTTTGTTTGCCTCTGAAGCAGCTTTGGGGGTTTGAAGGGCTGCACATTCCCCTAAGAACAGCAAATGCAGAACTTCTCAATTGCAGTTATATATACATGCAAGCGCCAATCTGAAATCTTCCATGCCAAACTGTGAGTTGTAGTTCAGAACATCTGGACAACATCTAGTTGGGGAAAAATGGATATACAGTGAGAATAGCATCTTTCCAAGATTGTAGACACACTTTTTAAACAGCTTGCCCGCAAATTTTACAAATTTAATTTAGAAACCAATTCTTCAGTCTTTATGCTTGTTTCTTTATGGCAGCTTTATAAGAATGTAGCGATATTCTTCACCATTTAACAATGTAAAATAACTTTTCCCTTAAGCAAACTTGTTGAACAAGTGTCACAGTTTTCTCTGACTGACTTTCAGCTTCACATGCCCAACTTCCAATTAGCTTTTCCATGAATATGTCAAATTAAATCTGTGTTCCCATAAGCCAAAAGTGATTCTGTATCTTTTAGAACTTCTAATTGCTGTATTTTTCTTCCTTTCATACATATACTGGATTTATAATTCGTTTTTTAGAAATGGATGAAATCAGAGAGTAAGGCCTCACTTTGAAAATGGTTGTCATTATCTGCAGCTCCTGAATGGCTACAGAATAATTACCTTGTCAATGCTGGTAGTGAAGAGGTGCTAAATCCAGTCTCTTATGTATTATCTAGCACTGCAAGCAATATACTTAATGGCTTATAGAAGGATATTTTTCATCCTGTTGCTTTCTGATTATCTTAACAGTAGAGATATTTCAGGAATGTAATGAACAAGTCAGATATAAGGAGATTTAAGGGATATTTATAGGATTAGATCGAGGCTGGATTAACTCAAATGCAGGTAGCAGTATCTAACTGACCTTGACTGAATTTCAAAAGCTAACAGGGTTGGACCTGTTTGGTTTTTGAATGGAAGACCATCAGGATTTCCCAGGGATGTAAAATAGATAAAGAACTCAAAAAAAATATCCCAGGGAAAGGCAATAGCAAAATTCTTCTGTTTTATAAAACACACACACACATACACACACACATCAACAACAACCCAATAGAGATGCTTCCATGTAGACCAGGAGACCAGCTTGACTCAAAGGAAACTATATTGATTTCTAGTGAAATGGATCAGAACAGAGCTGGAGATTTGGTAAACAAAGGATCATGCCAGATTCATACCCAGAACTGGTGGTCATGGAAATAGTTGGGCAAAAAAAAAATACTAAACATAGGTACTATAGAGGCAACTCCAGAGAACCTGGAAGTTCAGGTGGTGGAAGAAATAGATTACCCAAGGCATGCCAGCAATCTTAGTAACAGCTTCTAGAAACCTGACAGCAGCTTCAGCCAGCTGCTTTTTTTGAGGATTTATTTGAAACAAGTCAGCATTTAGAAGTGATACCTTCTGTCCAAATGCAATGCAAGGCATATACTTTGAGGGGACTGGTTTGTACTCACATAACTCTCATATATATCTTTGAAGAGTAGCTGAGTAGCGTCATCACCATGCTGATCTAAAGAGGGCTGCTGCTGAACCAGCTTTCCTTTTCTAATATAAACTGTTGTTCTGGCAGCTAGAGTTGTAATATCTCAGAACGAGAAGGCAACATGGCAAATGCAGGCTGGATAAATGAAGGTCCAGGAGTGCATTGTTTTCAATCCATCATAGAAGAGAGATTGGTTTCATTGAAAATAAACGTTTGCAACATTTCTAAATTGTTGCAAATATAGAAACTGATGCTTGGCTTCAGAGACATTTTTTTCTCAGTCTGGCTGAAGAAGCCAGGGACTGTCCCAGAGAATCACTACCTGCAGTTTAAGCTCTTTGAATGAGCCAATTTATTCCCCCCCCCCTCCTGTCATATTTTGGTGACCCAATGCATCTTTGAAGTCTATTGGCTATGCATTTATGCCAGTTTATGGATTGGGTACACAACATGCTCCCATTCTAGTTCACTGCAGAGGTTAGATGGGGTATCTAGATCGTCCCAACTTCTTGGTGGACCTCCATTACAGTAGATAGAAATTTTCTGAGTTTTCCACTCATGTAAGTAGGATTCTGAGGCAATTAGAGCTTCTTTCTTAACAGTGTCCAACTCTATTGGTAGTGATTTCAGGTGCCACATCCTACTCATTTCTATGTTATGAGACAATAATTCCTTTGTTGTTAATTATTTAACAATTGAGATAGGTGTAGAAAAAAATCATATTCATTAGTTTTTCTAGTGACTCAATTGAAAAAGTAGACAGAGCCTAGAATGAAATATTTCTAAGAAGGTTTTATATTTAAAAAAATAACCTTTTGAAAGTATTCCCTTTTAATTTATCTCTGGGTTTGTGAATGCTAAATCAAATGCTGTGGTTTCTACATTAGAACTGATAAATTAGGACTCCTCCATTGTTCCATATTTTTTTTATTTCTTAATTGACTTAGCCATAGGCCTTTTGCATTTTGAATTTTCCAATCAGTAGCAGAATTAAGTATCTGAAGGGGTAGGGGAGATCCTTCTGTTCATCTCCATCTCTGCATAGACTCATCATTTGTTTATCGGGAAAACCAACCAAGTGGTGCAGAGTGTTCTTTCAAAAATATTACTTAACAGGTTATCCGAGCTGAGGGTGGTCACCATTTTTTGAAGAAGGAAGATTGGTAATCAAGAGTGAAGTCCAAGTATCTTATAATATCATGAATCACCTAATAATCTTGAGAATTTGTGGAAATGAAGGAGATATTGGTTAGATAGCATCCTTTCCTTTTCAGTAAGAATTGGTTTTTGTCTGAAATAGTATAGGGTTTCCTGCTTTAGCAGGGGATTGTACTAGAAGACCTCCAAGGTCCCTTCCAACTCTGCTATTCTATTATTCTGTTTCCCTAATGCCCTTTGCAAATTGAGGGGTGGAGACTAACAAAAGAAAATATCTGTGTTTCCTTTGTTAGCAGGGATGTATTGGAAAAAGCTCAGGTCATTCATTTTCTAAGAGAATGGAGAGACAGCCTTGACTTTCTTGTAATTTTGTTAACGTATTTAGCTGGGGTGTATTGTTGTTGCAATCTTATTAAAAACAAGGTGGCATTGAAATTTCCAACTCTATGGAAATGTAGTCATCTTACCTGAATCATGTAAGCCTGTGGGTGGCCAGACAGAGGAAAGAGATAAATTAAATTATTTTGCTGGCCTAAAACCAATTCTAAGGACTGTTTGACTGATTGCCCATAGCTTTAAGAATAGTTCACTTAAAGGGAGTCGTTTGGCAGAAAGTACTGCATTGTAGAATATAAGATAGATGGTTTGACCTTGGCCTTTTGTAACAGCTTTTGATTATTATTATGGATCTTTCTTTATAGTTAAGGGACACAATGCATTCACCAACACAGCATCTATACAATAGTATAACATAGATAATATATCAGGGAACAGAAACTTCAGTATGAATGAATGGATGTTATTAAAATCTCACACTAGGTTGTATAGAAAGGAAATAATAATACAGATAGTCCTCGACTTATGACCTCAACTGAGCCCAAAATTTATGTTGTTAGGTGAGATATTTGTTAAGTGAGTTTTGCCTCATTTTATGACTTTTTTGTTACAATTGTTAATTGAATCACTGCAGTTGTTAAATTAGTAGCACGGTTGTTAAGTGAATCTGGCTTCCCCATTGACTTTGCTTGTCAGAAGGCCGTAAAAGGTGATCACAAGATCTCAAGACACTGCAAAGGTCATAAAAATGAATCAGTTGCCAAACAGCCAAATTCTGATCACGTACTATGGGAAAGTCACAATGGTCATAAGTGTGAAAAATGGTCATAAGTCACAATTTTCAATGATGTTGTAACTTTGAATGGTCACTAAATGAACTGTTGTAAGTTGAGCACAACCTGTACTTGGTCAGCATAGTTAAGTTTTCTGCCTATCCTAGAAGGTGATGAAGAATATTAGTTAGAAGATCACCTAAATGGGCTTGCTAGTCATCTTCTTACCTTCCTAGATTGAGTGCTTCAAAGTAGATAGAGATGCTATGGTTGCATCTGTCTGCATGTCTTTAAAGCAGTTGCACTGTATATACTGGGATGGTTCCTTTGGAATAAAAACTCTATATTGGATTATATTGGTATCCCAACCTTGATTGTGGAATCTTAGAAGATCAGGTAGTGACTTACAGAAGTAGATGCTTCTCCTTCTCAGTTGGCACTAAGCGGCTAAATGGGAAATAGACCAGTCTTTTGAGAAACAGGGCAAAAGCAGAAACAACAACAGGTCTCTTAAGTGCTTTGATGGGGAGCAGTGATTAAGCTCAGGAGATTATAATACAACAATGATCAGCAGCAAACCCATCAGTACTTTAGTTGAGTGCAAAGCTAAGCAATAATAAGCTGTTCAGCAGTTACGTTTAGGAGAAGGATAAGTAGCGTCAGATTAGCTTCCTACTTTGATAGCAATAACGGTAAGATATAGGAAGCCAGGTAGCACTTTGAATGAAGAATGATTATCTCAGGTTTCAAATCTGATACCTGTGTTCATTGAGACCTTGTCCTTCCTCTTCAGCTCAATATTATATATGTATGTTATTCAGGCTATGTTCGATTGAGCTAATCCCCAGACTTCTTTAATAATGCCTACATCAGGGAAATGTTTATAGAAGGACATGCGTATTATGTATCTATATACTATTAAAACTCTTGTGTCTGTCTGATAGTTTTCAACCTTCAATTGGATGTATTTGGAAGGTATAGGCGCAGGGATAGGCAACCTCAGCTCTTTTATGACTCGTGGACTTCAACTCCCAGAATTCCTGAGTCAGCATGGCTGTCTCAGGAATTCTGGGAGTTGAAGTCCACGAGTCATAAAAGAGCTGAGGTTACCTACCCCTAGGGCAAGTTAATTGAACCAGGGTAACCCAAATAGGTTGAGTTACAGCATACTGGGACACTTGATGCCTGCAAGAATGAAATTTGGGGAAGCTGCTGCTGATTCAGCTTTATGCTGTTTATTAGAAATAATCACTGCTATTTTAAAATAATATGAATGAATGGGAACTGCAAATCAGATATGGATATGCTTTTATAAGTATTTACTTAATTATTTGTTAGTTGTGTATCTTACACCTTTCATATAAGAGTTTAAGGTAGGAAACAGCATTCTCTTCTTTTGTTTTTCCCATCAAGAACAACCTGTGAAGCACTTAGGTGACCTTGAGGACACAGATAAACCTCCAAATGACCTCAATGATTCTCTAAAACAGGGGTAGTCAACCTTGGCTCTTTTATGACTCGTGGACTTCAACTCCCAGAATTCCTGAGCCAGCTAAGCTGGCTCAGGAATTCTGGGAATTGAAGTCCACGAGTCATAAAAGAGCCAAGGTTGACTACCCCTGCTCTAAAAGAATGCAAATGACTGGCTGTCTGCAAGGGATATAAATTCTTTCATTCCCCACCATCCACTCAGAACTGAAGAGGCTTCTTGGATGAGAAGTGAAACGTCTTCAGAGAAAAACAAGTCCAGTTGCCTCCTGAAAAAGCACCTTTGGGACAACCATGACCTGGATGATTAAGAATCTCCATAGAATCGTGTGAAGCAAGTGAAGTACTCAGTAACATTTGTGGTTGAGGATGAATTGTGCTGCCTGGGTCAGCTGTGGTCACATGATCCTCATTTTCAACGTTCTCTGACAACTTTCCGCAAGTCAATGGAGAAGCAGAATCTCCGAGGTGCCTTCCAACTCTATTATTCCATGTAAATTGTTGTATATGATATGAATGTCAATGCTCCTTGCCATCTTCCCACTAGCAAAGTCTTTGCTTGTGAAAAGGTTGCAGGGAGAAAGTCAATGGGGAATCTGGCAGGGAAAGTTGCAGGTTGCTCAGGTAAGTCTTGGGTATTCTCTGCCAGTTCTTCTGTGCTTGTGCTACACTAGCCACTTTCATACTCTCTCACTCACTTCCCCACCAGCAGCAGGCACTTAGCTGCCTGCTAGAAAGGTAGGGAAGAAGGAACAAGGGAGAGAGAGAGAGATAAAAGGAAGGAAGGAAGACATGAAAAAAGGGAGGAAGGAAGGACCAAGGAGGAGGGGGGGGGAGAGAGAGAGAAACAGGAAGGAAGGAGGAAGGAAAGAAATAGAGGGAGTGGGGAAGGAACTGGGAGGGAGGAAAGGAGGAAGGAAGATATAGGAAGAGAAGGAAGCAAGGAAGCAAGCAAGGAAACAAGGAGAAGGAGGGAAGAGAGGAGGAAAGAAGGAAGAAAGCGGGAAAAAGGAAGGAAGGAACATTTCCAACATTCCCTGGCAGCTTCCACAAGCAAAGTCAATGGGGAAGCCAGCAGGAAGTGGAAAATTCTTCCACTCCCAATGTTTTTTTACTTGCCGGTGATCATTCTGTTTGGTTAAGTAAAGACATTTCTTTGCTTAAAGATGCTTTAAATGGTGCTTGAAAATTGGGTCACATTTTTTTAAAGATAAACTAAATGTGGATTTCTATTTAAGATCTTTTAAAAATAACTTGAATAGGAAAACAAGACAAAATGATTTTTTTTTCAAAACATGGGAAATAAAAATGAGATAGAGCAGATAGATATATTCATGCTTTTATGAGCATACACTTATTGAATACCATCAAACTCTGTAAGGCACATACACCTATAAAATTGAGCTCTTATCCTTAAGTGACAGAAGAGTAATCCTATGATCTTTTCCCACACAACACTGGACCAGAAAAAAGGCACCCTCCACAATATTTTGGGTTGAATGGCATTTTAAATCCAAAAGAAATTCATCACGTGTGTGTGACAGAATCACTGTTACCATGCCTAAATACAAAACCCAGCATTACCCATAGAAGCTTCCTATTAGAGAGGAAAGTTGAATTTCCTTTGTTAACATCAACAGAGAATAATGGAAATCTGTACTATAGAATGTGGAACTGTGTTGTGGAATCATCTGGGCCTGCTGCCCATTTGTTGTATAATGCTGCACTGTCATATGGCTATGAGGTAGTTGATATGGGAAATAAGTTTTTCTTACTGTTCTAGGCAAATGCAGGCCTCTAAATAAATGAGTGATGCACGGATCGAAACCCACATTAAATGGGTGGTGTTTCCTGGGCCATATAAACTAATCCTATGCCACGCTTAGTGTGATTGCTCTTTTACTGGCATCCAACTGCTTTCCATGGAACAGCCCAGACAGTTTCTTCCTCCACTTCTTCTGAGAGTACTTCAGTGTTGTTGACTCTGTACTCTTCCTCTCAGAGTAAATCTTACTAAAGTTGATAGGGAGGTCACAGCTACAGTGAGTTAGTGCAGTTTGAGTGCCTAGGACTAAGTCAAAGATATCTAAAAAATGTCAAGAAACACAATCAAGAGACTAGCAAGGCACTCAAATAGAATAGAGTTGGCATATTTTACAATGTTCAGCATGTTTATGAGCTTCTGGATGATTGTGTAACTCTCTTAGAATGTATTGGGAGATGGGCATTTGTAGTCCTCCAGATGTTGCTAGACTAAACTTCTATCAGTTTCTAATCTTCTATCTGTCAGATTGTCAATTGGTAAGGAATCCTGGGAATTTAATTAAATAACATCTGGAAAGCCACAGATCCCCCAGCCTGCTACAGCTTTGGATGATACATTACAAGATATAGAGAAGATAGGAAAAGGACACCAAACCTAAACTTAAGTTATAAAAATGATACAGAAATAATAAGAGGCACATGTGCAGAGATCAAGGAATTGAACTATATATGCTCTAAAAAAGAAGAATACTCTAAAGGATCAGTCTGAGAGTTAAGGAATATCTTTAAGGTATCAGTACAAATGAAGGGAAAGAATAATTCATATTTTTAGAAGCTAGCTGAAGAAAGAACCACAGCCTGAAGCTATGGAATATGTAAAGTTACATTTTTTTCAAAATTGTAATAGTTAATAATTAATAAGCAAATGAATAAGCTCCCTAAAGAGATGGTCAAAGATGATCATTATTTAGAAACATTTTTAAAAAGACATTAAAGGAGTGCTCAGTTTTCAAACTCATTTAAACTTATTATAGCATAATGTATATTTAATAATGATGATGACATCTATTTCAAGATGATTGATTCTTGATCTTTGCTACAGAGCCCCAATCCAAATTTGAAAAAAGGGAATACAAGGGAGAACTGCTCCTTTCTCAGGATCTGAGTGAAAGACTCTAGTTTTCATGTCCTCTTGAGAACATGTACATATGTACATACAACCCCTCTGAAGAACAGAATTGCCTAGCTCAGTGATGGCAAACCTTTTAGAGACCGAGTGCCCAAACTGCAACCCAAAATCCACTTATGCATCGTTGGGTGCCAGGTGGGTGTGGCCCATTGGGTGGGTGTGGCCCATTGGGTGGGCATGGCTGCGGTGGTAACAGCAGACTGGGTGGAACTAAAAAGTTCAATCAATCAATTCCAACTTTGCAAGATCTTTTTTTTTTCCACGAGAAGTTGAAATTGACTGATTGAAACTTTTTTTTTTGTACACAGAGGCGGAGGCCTAAAGCAAAAAGGTTTTATAAAACCCAGCTGAAGGCCTAGGACTGGGACAACGGCGCGCGTGCCCACAGAGAGGGCTCTGAGTGCCGCCTCTGGCACCCGTGCCATAGGTTCGCCACTACTGGCCTAGCTGGTTTAAAACTCATTTCTATCAGTACTATAACTGAGTCATAATTCCTCAGGCTGTTCATAGAAATATATGCCTTCACAAAAAAAGTTGTGCTCATGGAGTAGATGTGGAATCTGTGATGAATCAGGGGCAGATATTTTTCTGATGCCTGAAGAACCACTTTGTACTCAAAGGTTTAATTTACTTCAACTGCTTGATATAATGCATGGCTCAGCTTCAATTTGTCTTTTTTCCTCCTCCCATCACCAAGAATTAATCCAGTTTGCTAATATGTGTTTCCTTTGTTCACTTCATATATTTTGTTCGAAACCGGAGAGAGATCTGAGTGGTACGTGGACTTTATTTCTTAAAATACATGTACCATTTTTGTACGAGAAGCCTAGTTGTAACCTGGTATTTCAAGGATCTTACTGAGGCTAATTCATTCATTATATCACCTCCCTTCTGAGAGAAATGTAATTTATAGCTTTTTAACTCTATAACTATGACTTATACCTTTAACGTGTGGTCTAATTTTCTTACTCCCCTGCCTTCTTTTCTTCACTCCCTGCTTTCCATATAGTCCAACACAATGAACAGTTCTGAAAAATCTGAAAGCTTAATCATTCTTTTGTGACACCCAGAGCAGGTTTTGAGGACACACAGAGGGATTGCAGGTGAAAGATAAATCATTCCTTCTTGGTTCCTCTGATGGAAGCGGTTCTATCAGCTGGAAAACTTCAGTGGAATTCTTTTTATGTATTGTGAAATTATAGAGTTTTTCTGTGGAACAATTCTGTTGTCTCTGCTCTTCTTTGAACAGAAGCTTCTTCTGTGAATGGAGTGGAAAAATGGAATCTGTGCTCTTGTCTCTAACACTGGCGGCTGCATGCCCTTGGAAGCTGACAAACAAAAGCATATTGTTGATAGCTGTTTCTTGCCGACTGTGACCTACTGCTCCCAGCCAGTTTTTGCTAATTTGTGAAATCCACCCCCACCAATTCCAACTGCTTTAAGATATAAGTAACCATCCCTATATTTTATGGAGAACAATTCCATGAACTAATTACATGATGTGTAAACGATTTCCTTTTTCAGTATTCAGCTAGTTGGCATTATAAATCTGGCTGCAGCATAATGGCCACCCTAATGGACTGGGTAAAACATTCTCTTAATTCCAACACTGAGATTTAAATAATTGGATTTTAGTAATCCATATTAGAGTACATTGATAGTTAAGGATAGTTATTAAAGTGTAACTAATCACTTAGCATGATTATGTCTCATTTAGGATAAGGCAGCATTTTACTGGGGCAGATAACAATAATGATAACAATAGAAGAAATGTACTGCTGGAAAAAGCTTTTATTCCTGGCTGGGCTTCAGGACTACTATATTCTCTTAAGCTGCACAAAATGTGTTCATTATAGAAAGTAATGAAACTGAGCATTTCAGAAAAATTCTAAACGAAAACTGCGGCCTTTCAACTAAGACAATTATATTGGTAAGAACATAACAGAGCTAAGGAGAAAGAATGAAGTAACTAATGGACAAATTAGGTGTTGTTTGTCAGGGATTTTGATAAGATGGGCAGGGTGAATTTTGGTATTCCTTACTCAGTATTAGGGACTTGATGATGCTTGACAAGCATCTCTTCTTCAGCAAGATCATCAACATCTAACCGACCTCAAAGAGATGATCAGAGAAGGCTTAAGCCTCAACTATATGACCCAGATGAATTTGTACAAGTGTTTATTATATTAGTATCTTGTTATGTTTCTGCAAATGCATTGCAAAATCCTCTAAAAAATAAAACCCAACTTTCCTGCAGTTGTCAAGTGACAACACCAGGGCCTCAGGTTGAGAGGGAAAATATTTCTCTCCCAGTTGAAGGGCAGGAAATGGTAAAGAAAAGGAGGGAGGAGGTGGAAGTTTCTTCATCAGGCTCAAATTACTGGAAGGAAATGGGTTGAGGAGAAGTCTGGAAAGAAGGATGAGAATCTCCTCCTCCTCCTCCTCCTCCTCCTCTCTAGCTGGGTTAATATGAGGTAGAACCTATGAAGACCAGGAGCTGTTCCTGCCAGCTTCATCTCTTTTGCAAATCCCATCAATCCCCCTTCAGGTCTGGGGACAGAGGGAGCAGGAGAAGGGCAAAATATAGGTGGATTTTCAAGTTTCTGTGGAATTTCATACAAGTGGTTTTTTTCATACCTAATGCAGATCAAGAGTACATAGAGAGACTATTCGGATCAAGCTGGAAAGTAAAATTTGCATACTTCCATTGATTATAGTGGAAATCTAAAAGGTAGTAATACTTGTTACCTTCTGCAGAGAGTGAAGTAGCTGCATAAGCAGGTTCTTTTTTTTCTATTTGAAGGTATCAGATTTCAACTAAAATGGAAATTTGTTAATGGATTCAGAAATATAACTGACTTGAAATACTGTGACATTCTTTTTTGAGGATTGGAGATATTCCATAGCAGAAAAGATTTATTTATTCTGTATTAATAAAAAAAAATCCCCTGAATTTGTATAAAGTGGAGCCTCAGTTAACAGACCTTAGTACAATGGACTTGCAAGTTAACAAACCAAATTTACACAATATGTCATTGGCATAAATGTTACCCTTTATGAAGCATCTTCTTATTAAACAACGTTGCATAATACTTTCCCCTCAGTCATTAAAATGAAGTTTCACTATAATGACTTCCTTGCTGTTTAGTGTAATCAGTGTAATGTAGGCATTAGTGTAATGCCTACTTACTAGGGCTAAGAGAAAGAGATTGGCCCACCAGGTTTTGTGCCAAGGTGAGACTGGAACACATTCTACTGGTGTGCTTTTGCCTTAATCACTACACTAAACTGTCTCTCCTAAAAGTAAACTTTCCAGTACAGTACATTAATTAAGAGATTGTCAGAATGAATTTTGATTGGAATAGTGGAGAATGATAGGGCCAAACACAACTTAAATAATGTTTTACAGCTTGAGACCCTATATGAGAATTTCCTTTCTTCTATATTAGATAGCTGAACTTCTGTATGCAGTGGGATCTTCAAAAGGACTTCTGCTAATCTAAAGACCCAGGTAGGTTCAGCGTGGTATTGCAAATGGCATTGCAAATAGAAAAGTAATATTACAAATAGCAAAGCTCAAAGCCTTTAAAGGTTTTAAAGGTCAATAATAATGCCTTGAATTGTATCTGCAAAGCAATTAATAGAGAGAACGTATCTTCAGTACAGCACTCTATGATCCTTGTACTTTGTACTAATCAATTTAATCATTACATTTAGCACCAATAGCAATTTCTGGATGCTTTTCAAGGTCAGTTTTACTTACATTAGATTGTAGTAGTCAAGACAGGCTATAGTCAAAGTGTAGATAACTCTGACTAGATATAAGAAAAGGTAAATTGCTAACTTTAATTTTGGAAAGTGTCTCCTTGCCACAACTGCCATTTGCAAATTCATTGACAGGTAGTGTCAAAAAAAGCTCCTGAGTGTTTACAGTTCCATCCAGAGCAGACCTCACCTTGATCCCATTATCAAGATTGGTCAGTGCTCAAAAGTCCTGACTGCTGCTTTGGTAAACAAGTACTGTACAGTGCAGTAGAATCAGGTGTCCTCAACATGTAGAAGGCATTCCTCCCTCAGCAACTTCATGTTGATGTTGAACAACAGAGGGTCAATATAGAATTCTTCAGAGACATTATAAGGCAGAGTCTAGAATGATAGAGTTCTCACAACAACACCCCCTACACAAACCACTACAAAGTCAAGGGAAGCCTTTTTGAGCAGAGCTTTATAATAGCATTGTTTAAACAGATAGGAAAATCCTGTCCTTAAGGATATGTTTATCACTTTCTCTAAATAATGTGCCAGACCAGACTGCTGATTTAATCAGCCAGGAGGATCAAGAATCAAAGAAGCAGGTGGTAGTCCTTATGTCTGATGCATGCTGTCAACATTCTTGAGATCTGCAAGCTGAAATGAATATGTGCATGCACACAGATGCACACATACTACTTTGCTATCGCCCGTTTCATTTTCCCTTTTCTGAGCTGTTAAAGAAACAAATAAAAGCAGAAATGATATTTTTAGAAGCTGAAATGAAGCCACACTAATCTGAAATGTTGTTATTAGGATTAGCTCTCTTTTATTTGTCCCAGTACTGGAATCCAAGTCAAGGCAAATCTGAGACCAACTTTGTAAACATCTATTAAAGTGGGTTCATCAGTACTGCACCTCCTGTCAATATCTTAACAATACAAGAAAGCATTGCTTGCCTGTAGTGACACAGTGGAGGCAGAAAAGAATACCCTGCTCACTGCACTAAATGCTAAAAACTAGGATTTCAACGGGGCCTAAAAAGATTTCCCTTCTTTATATATGGTCTGGTTCCTCATGGAAGTTCCTTCACTTGCTCTCCATCCGTCTGCTGATCAACTTCATTATGTCATCTCACTGATGAGCCCAGTTGCTCCAAGAGTTCTGTTAGAGAGAAGAGAGTAGTTAGGAACCATAGCATCAACCACCAAAGCCATATTTATTGTCTACAAATCAGTCAGGACACCAATAAATGAGGTGGGAAATTCCCCAAGTGAATCCAGGAAACCACCTGTTTTTTTAAGCATCTGGCCAAGCCATTTTAATTGGACTTCTGTTCATAGAGAGGCTTGTTCCATGGGTCAATCTAAAACTGAAGGGTTTTAGATAAGTTCTTTAATATCAATAGTACTTAGACTCATATATCACTTCATAGTGCTTTACAGCCCTCTCTAAGCAGTTTACAGAGTCAGCATATTGCACCCAAGAAAACGAGTCCTCATTTTACTGACCTCAGAAATATGAAAGGTTGAGTCAACCTTAATTCTCTCTTTATTAAACAAATAATTAATATTGGGGAAAATTGTGTTGAATTTTTTAAAAAAGAATTCACATCTCTTCATGAATTAACTTATATTAAATATTTTATGTGGAGATTAAAAAAGATATTCAAAATGATTAAGGCTTTTATTATTAAATAAATTTGGATCTTAGGTAAGTGGTGTTCTATGAACTGATAAACTATATTTTGGATATAAATTCATGGGAATGGCTTTGTTTATTAGTGTTGCTATTGGTTCCTATATGACAACTATTAGTATAGTTATTCAGCATAACATGAACAAAATATCAGAGTTCTATTGATAAGTAATTATGAATATTTATGGAAGGTACTTATTTATTTTCAATTAAATATTAGGAAAATATATTTTTTTCTTTTCTGGGAGGCATTATTGCATTTGAAATAATTCCTTCTAAATAAAATTTTAACAAGATTAATTAATGTACAACAACAGTTAACAAATGGCAGTAGATTTTATTAACATTTAGCTGGAATAGGAAAATGCAACGTGTTATATTTGCCCTCTCTCCTGATCAGTCTTAATTGAGGCTATCAAGATAGATAGGAAAAATAAGCAATTTGACAGACCATAAAATATATATTTTTTAAAAAAAATACAGAAACATCTTGTGTTATACCTAAATTGTGTACAGGTAATCCTTGATTTACTACCTCAAACATTATTTTTTTTCCCCTTCTGCTGAATCTGATACTCTTAATTCTCCAGAATATATTTCACTGTATCTAGAAGGGAACGGAGAAGGAGAGATGTATCTATTTTATAAGGATTCACCTAGAATTTGTAATCCTGAGATTTAATAAAGGAATTATTAGGCTACAGGTTAGAAACACAGATCTACAAAGAGATTTAAGTCTAAATTTCTTAGTTATCATAATCTTGATGTCATTAGCAAAAATGGTGTTTCAAGAAGGAAAATATTGGAAGAATAGATTAATGGATTTGAACTTGAGGAAAAATGTGTACATAGTGGTTGAACGACAAGAAAGCCACAAGACCAGTTTGAGTAACAGCTACTGTGCAACAAGTCTCAGTATGCAGCAAATCACAAGGAAAGAATCCCTCAAGAGCAGACTAGATCCAGATGGACAGTTACCAAAGATGAGAATTGGATACAAGCAAGTCATCTAACAAAAAAGGCTAGGGTGACATGGAAAGGAACGTGTGGGACACTGCTGGCAAGAGATTAAAAAGAAAACTTTAAGGGACCTTGACAGACTTCACAGTTTGTACTTTTTGCCATCAGATGTTAGCATCTCGTCTTTTCCAACCCCCTTGTAAACACAATCCAATTAGCAATCGGTACAAGTGAATAAAAATGTGTGCATGTGTGATGCCTAAGCAAACTGTATTCCATAACACATTTTGTGCAGCTTTAAAGACTCATCCTGTATCTCCAGTAAAAACTCTATCCACCAATAGGATTCCTTCCCCACCCTGACCAAGACTATGCCTACAAAGCCTCAGATGCACCTATCTAGTTTCTGGATTAGAGATAGTGCAGACAGGTGGAACGTACATTTACCTCAGCAGGCTACCTGAAAATAAAGGTGAATGTATTACAGTATAAATTGAAGAATTATGTTTAATCTCATCAATCCAAATCAGAGGAAATAATTGATCAAAACCTGTTCCAGTCTTCAGTCCTACATGAAAATGAAGTTGCTATTTTGAGTGCATCTTCCTAGGTAGTTTGAAGAAAGCAGAGATAGTGGCTTGTGTATTGTTGTATGGTTTTTATTAATGGAACAGCTCTTTGGAAATTACTTCTTTTATTTTAATAAATGTTGCAGATAGGACAGAAAAAGCTAATTGTACTCAGTAGCGATAGAAGGCAGAGACAGTGAAGCTTTTCACTAGAAAGGCCAGATTTGATTATTAATACTGATATATTCAGTTAGAAATTGTATTTAAATGGCTGCCCATATCACAGAACATGACTCTGTTGGGCATACAGTAAAACCATAAAATAGCTATTTAAAACAGAATGCTGTTGTTTTAGTCTGATTATTTTATTTAAATTTTATGTAAAAAATTTATAACTAAATTTTTATATGCATGTTTTCCAGATAGAGTTTGTTCTGATTAATACGCACATTTTACCCTGATTAATGATTATAATAAATGTCGATTGACAAATATTTTTTTAAGTTACCACAGGACAAGAGGGAAAACAAAATGGCAGTAAAGTAAAAATGCTGGAAATGGTTGCACCGAGGGCTCATCTTAAAAAAGGATGAGATGATTTGCATGATTAGCTTTTTGTGGTTGTATACAGCTACTGATTCTGCATACCATTTAGGTTGGATTCAGGATGTCATCCCTGCTAATCAGGGTAATGCTACAGTATCACAGAACTATTTAAGTTTGATAATATCACCATCACTAAAGCTGTGAGGTAGGATTGCTTTAACTGTTAATGTAAAGACCAACATTTTCCTATAATTTAGAGGGAACCAAGGAATAATCTGCCATTTACCCCACTATTCATTGTTATTCATTGTATTGTGTAACAGCACAAGTAACATATTCCAAATATATTAAGGCAAGTAGTTATTTTTCATTGGGTTAAAGATATTTTAGATATTTAGGTAATCTAGGTAATGTTTTCAATATTATAATCTCAGAGAAATTAGATTTATTGGTTAGCAGTGTCCTGAAATGTGAATAGATGTGATGTGCTGTGCTGTTGCAGCAAAAGGTGCAGAGATGGAAAGACTCACAAATACCAACAATGGGGAAGTTAATGGAGTTAACTTCTTTGATTAAAGGAAAACTTTGTCTAGCTTCATTTCCATTTGAATCCACTTTTTGATTTTTTTGCTTGAAACTGAAAAAAATGAATTATCCTTGGTATTTGTTGACCAAAACTGTTTACAGCACAGAAGTACTGTATACTCTAGTTCAGTGGTAGCGAACCTATGGCACGGGTGCCAGAGGCGGCACTCAGAGCCTTCTCTGTGGGCACGCGTGCCATTGCCCCAGTCCTAGGCCTTCAGCTGGGTTTTATAAAACCTTTTTGCTTTAGGCCTCTGCCGCCGTGTGGGGAGAAAAAAAGGTTATATCAATCAATTTCAACTTCTCATGGGAAAAAAAAGACCTTGCAAAGTTGGAATTGATTGATTGAACTTTTTAGTCCCACCCAGTCTGCCATTACCACTGCAGCCACGCCCACCCAATGGGCCACACCCACCCAATGGGCCACATCCACCCAATGGGCCACACCCACCCAGCACCTGACAATGCATAAGTGGGTTTTGGGTTGCAGTTTGGGCACTCGGTCTCTAAAAGGTTCGCCATCACTGCTCTAATTCAAAGGTCATTATATTTCATGTATCTATAGCAAAGAAAATTGAAAGTTACTCTTTTTCATAGCTTTTTTCTCTTCTTGTTTGCACCTCCCATTTTTGCTTTTTCCCTGTCCACCTTTCTCTTTCCAATTTTTTTCTTTGGTCTTTTGTATTTTATAGTCTTTTGAAATTCAATAAAATTTTGTGGAAAAAAAAATTGTGCAGCAAAGGGTCTTCTCCTCATTACATTGGAGTTTTGCCATTTTCCTGCATCCTTCTTGTATATTCTGAATAGAGAGTAGGATTGTAACTACTGATTTCCTTTCTGACTTTTACGTATTACATAGACATATGAGAAAAGATTTCAGTTCGTGACAACTGTGCATGTGAGATATCCTCTGTGTAATCAAGGATTGCATGAAAGTTGGGGATGGAGTCTACTCTCCATGCATTTGGTATATCATGGATAGAATCTCTCTGTCTTTCTCTCTCTCTCTTTCTCTCTCACCTATCATTTTCATTTATCCATCTATCCTTCCATCCTTCCATCCTCCTAACAATCAATCTTTATTTGGTCCTAGACCAGGAGTGGGGAACTATGGCCCTTTTATGACCATGCTGGCTCAGGAATTCTGGGAGTTGAAGTCCCAAAGGCATAAAGGGTACATACTTCTCCACCTCTGTCCTAGAAAAACAGAGCATGGATGGATTGTATGCAAAAAGGAAACTATTTAAGAGCGTAAGAAGAGCCCTGTGGAATATGTCCCACATTTTCAATCATTTGTCCCAAATAGGTGGTTTTGACAAGCTCAGAAGTAGAAGCAGGACAGTGATAGCCTTCTTCAATTGTTGTTTTCAAACACTTGTCTTTTATCACAGTGGTGCCTGTTAGCCATTAATAAAACAGCTACTCAAAACTTAATTCTTTGTTTACCTTTGCCATAGTGAAGAGGTATCTGAAACAGGAACACAGCAAAGGTTCTTTAACTAATTCATTAATTTTGCTTAATTTTATAGTGCCCTCTTGGTGTTCTGCTACTTTAGATATCCACTTATGAAATTTCTAATGAGCATGACTAAAGGTGAGAATTCCTGAGGTTGTAATTGAAGGCATCCAGCAGTTTAGGGAAGTCTAGCCTGAAAACTTATAAATTTGATCAATGCAGATTAATTTCAGCTACCGGATCTGCCCAAATCCTACACTTTCCTATGTACTGAGACAACCTAAGGGTATTATTTAGAAAAGAGAATGGAAAGTAACTATTTTTTAAAAGTCTATGGTTACTCTGGACAACTAATCCCAACTTTTATCCAAGGTAAGAACTAAGAAAATCTTGAAGTTTTTCATATCTTTCTTTAATGAGAAATGCTATCCTTTTTTTTAATATCTACATAGGTGAGCCTAAT
The DNA here is from genome assembly GCF_001527695.2 of Protobothrops mucrosquamatus. NCBI lineage: Eukaryota > Metazoa > Chordata > Lepidosauria > Squamata > Viperidae > Protobothrops > Protobothrops mucrosquamatus. The sequence goes on along the minus strand of NW_015387741.1, from coordinate 111,089 downwards.
TAAAGCTTGATATCTGTTTTAACAGGTGAGGACTTAAGCTATGTTGCCTCTGTGATTTTGAAGCAAAGCATCTTTATTACCTTTGATGCTAGAAACATAAATATGGTCTTAAATGTGAAAGTTTCTGTTCAGATGAAGTTTTCTGATGGGGAAATCCCCAATTTTGTTCCAGAGTTCTGTTTGAAATGTAGTATACAAAAGGAGCATTTCAATCAAACAAGCCCTGGTTCCTACCATCAATTTTCTCATTCAGCTTCTAGGTTTATGCTTTGTTGTTGGGCCATCCATACCCCTGTGCACATATGTATATTTTATCAAAAGTTTTCATATCATTTCTTTCTTTCTGTTTCTTTTTTTAAAGCCTACACCCTTCAAATGAATTGAAAAGAACAACATCAGATTCCTAAAAACAGGACTGCTGTTTCACAACTCTGCTTTACTGTACCAGCAAGAAGAAGTACAAGTGATGGCTTCCAGTGAGAATTGTTCTGTGTTCTCTTTGTTATGCAAATGAACTTGAAAAGCACATAGAAAAGATCCAGATTTTGTGAAAAATGATTGGAAAGCAACTTCGTAGATATACAAAACAAGCAATATGAAAAGAATATAAAAGTATCAGAGTGGTTTGGGTACAGCACTAATCCTGAGTTGTTTTCTGGGGTCATTTTCATAAATGAGTTTTAACAGAAACACTGTTGTTTCTGATAATTAAGTAAAATATATATTTTCATTAATATAATATTATTTATATAATAATGTGTATATAAATTCAATAGAAGAATATGTCTAGCTCATAATACTCCAGTGTTTTATGAGTTGAAGATTGTTGTCTTGAGAATTTTTCCATTGCCATATTCATATAAAATGTGTTCAGTTTCTTAAGTCTGTCATAGATTCTAGACATACTGTAGCTCAATAAGACCTAAACCAATCCCAAGGAGGATTGTTTTCAAGACTACCTACCATTTCCTGAAACCTACAAAATAATATTTTGAAGGTTATTGCATAATATTGTCCAAGATGTGATTATAATAGGCAAATTTTTGAGGAATTTTAAAAAAGGGCAATATGAAAATTTCATCTGAAGTTTTTAAATACAACTAAAAGAAAAATCTGTGCCCTCTCTCTTTCCTGTCTCCAGTATTTTTTAATAATGGAAAAGAGAAATGTTAATAGTTAAGAGATAGGAAAGGAACATATCCATAACCCACAATAATGCCTTTATAAATTGTTTTTGTATTTTTTGTGAGCAGAATAAGAGAAGAGTGGGAAAGTTTTTAGATTACCAAATCTAGTACCTTTTTGTTCATGAAGGAAAACTTTAGGTCAGACTGCCCTCAAGATGGCATAATTAAGTGGAATGAAAGGGGACTAGCTTGAGA
>NW_015387741.1:65967-109523 GCF_001527695.2 Protobothrops mucrosquamatus | reverse complement strand
ATAGGAAAGGAACATATCCATAACCCACAATAATGCCTTTATAAATTGTTTTTGTATTTTTTGTGAGCAGAATAAGAGAAGAGTGGGAAAGTTTTTAGATTACCAAATCTAGTACCTTTTTGTTCATGAAGGAAAACTTTAGGTCAGACTGCCCTCAAGATGGCATAATTAAGTGGAATGAAAGGGGACTAGCTTGAGATAAAATTAAAATATACTAGTCTTTGACATATTCCAACAAGCAAAACTCCTTTTGAAGGGCATATCATGTCTTGAATCAAGGTGTTCCCCTCATCCTTGGCTGTCTCATGACTGTCTGTCTCCTGCAGAACAATAATATAAAAGGAACTGCTGTTCACCATTATTATGAAAGAGGAGCTGGAAACTATTTTTCTTATCAGTTTACTTCCTTTTTCACAATACATTTACATCATAAGAAGCCTAGGTTATAGTTTTGGTTCTCTTTGAACTCATGGTTCCAGCTTTGTATGATGCTGAATCTGTTTGAATACAAATGAAAGCAGTTGCCTCTTATATTCCAAGAATGATTTACAATTGATCCAAGTTAATCTCGTCTTAACACTTCATTACACATTTCAAATATTTTATATCAATTTTTTTTTATTACTGTTTTATATTGTACCATTGTTTGAATTAAAGTAAGCACTGTAGAGGAGAAAAATAAAAGACTGAATTAAGGATTGGAAAGTTGTACTAAAATGTGCAATAGTGACAAATATCTGTAGCTCGGATGTAGGATGAAGGTGAAGGTTCATTCTCCGAACTTGTGGTTTGGTTTCCGAATGTTTCATTACTAGGCTAGATAACATCTTCAGCAGAGTTTAGGGGAATTGTACTAAAGTTCTATTGAAATCAAAGTAAAAAGTTAATTGTGATCAATTAAATTCCCATTGAAATTGATAGATGTAGGAGAAATTGGGTAAATCAACTAAGTCTGTAAAAGATTTGTAAAAAGAATGTATTTATGCATATATCATTTATGAACTGCCCCAATCTAACTGACTTTGGCTGGTATAATATAGAAGCCAACAATTAGAATATTTAAACATTTAAAACAAAAACAGAAATACAAAGCAGATTTCTATGGAAGCCTATTGGCAATTAAATAGATTCAATCAGAAAGATTCTCCCATATAGACAATGTAGATAATATTTAACTGAAATTGCTAATAATTCAGCATTTAGTTTAGTAAACAATTTTTATTTAAAGATAATTTTAATTTTGTTTAATTATATAACTAAATTTTTAATTATGTACATTATAGGATTTAGCATAAACAAGTTGCATTTTTTAATCAACACCGTGTCACTCTTGCAACTACCAGAAAATAATATTGGGAGAATACCATTTGGCGCTTTGGGAATTGCCCTGTAATCCCATTTTAGTTCAAGGTTCCACCTGATCTCCAGTATTACTTAAATTTTGAAGACTCTTATTTGGATTTACAGCAGGTTTTCAAATTACCCTGTACTTTCAGGGATGGATGTATCAAGAACCAAACTGTAGAAAACTGGATATGGATCAAATTACAGTTAAATTTGAAAAAGAAGGAGGTTTTGCAAACTTTGGGTGCCAAACTCAGGATTGAGGAGATATGACTACCACAGCAGCCCCCAACCTTTTGGGCACCAGGGACTGGTTCCATGGAGACTGTTTTTTCCGTGGACTGGAGGGGGTATGGTTTCACATGCTGCCTGCATTCTGCAGATGGGGCTTCCCTTGTTTGTGTGGACCAGTACCAGTCCACGGACCAGGGGTTGGGGACCCCTGACCTATGGATCAAATTCACAACCTAAAACATGCCTCACGTAGCACTGATATGGACAATTAGAGTATATACAGTACAGTAAGAACTTTGCCCTCTTCCTGACTATAACTCTGTGTTTTACTTTTTTGTAGGACAAAATTCAAATCTTTTTTTTCTCCTAAGATATTTTCTTAAGAATAATATCCAGGCTTTTTCTCATTGGGTTTAATTGGGTCCTATTTTCATTCAATTCTATGCACACAAAGGAGAAAAAAAACTGATTGTAGAGAACATGTAGCTTTTAAGAAACATTTTTCTTTGGAAATGATCTGAATAGATTTGGAAACATGTTGCTAGAATTAACTTCACCTTTATCCATATCCATTTCTCTGATATAATCTGTCTCTTCCTCTGATGTTTCCTTCTCTTTCTCTTGAGCTGTTATAGCTCCATACAGCTCATGTGAAAGTTTTCTTCACTTTTAGAAAGCATTAGAATGGCCGGAAAATCAATGTTCTAATTCCCACAAAGCATAAAGTCTATAAACTCATACATCTTGGAGTTTTGGCTTCATCCCAAAGTTTTCACATACTTTTTGTGACTTATTGTTAACAGTTGGCTCATTTTATCCATGCCATACTTCTCTAAGATTATATCCTAGTAATATCTCACTATTGCAATCTGCTGTATGTTGAGATTTGAAGATGTTTTAAAAATGAACATGACTCAGAAGTCAGTTGTTGAGATGTTAACTGTCCTGTTAGCTGTCAGCAAATTGAAACCTTTTTCATTCTAATCACAATTTCAGATTAAATCTTTAAATTAATTTGGACAAAGATATCTCAAATCATTTGATCTTTTTTTTTTTGCTTCTCCAAATTTAACGGGTAAAACCTTCTCTCGCAGGGTGACAAAAATATTAATCCTCTTTTTCCACATTCATTTTGTCTTTTTCTCAGATGAAGAAATTTGAACAGTTGTTTATGACTGAGATATCTTTTCTCTCTGAGTGGTGGGATTCAAATATGTGAACAACTGGTTCTCTGTGTGGATGCCACTTCCAGAAGTCCATTCTGGCCCTGAGCAACAAAAAATTAGCTACCAGTTCTGCCGAAGTGGTGCAAACTGGCTGAATCCCACCACTGTTCTCTCTCATTAGCTCTCTTGCTTATTTTTGAACCTGGAATAGATAGTCCCTCCCTACTCCATTTATAATCTTGCCTTGAAAATGTTGCTGTTATTCCCAAAAGACATCAGGGTTTTGAACTTGGAGATGCTGAGGAAATTGCAAGGATCAATCATTACAGATCATTCCAAGAGGAAATGTAGAAACTTGAAAATGAGTAAAATTGGAGACCAAAGTTTATACCACTCTGCTTCTAATGAAATACTTCTTAGATATTTAGATGTTGGTTCAATGAGGTTTCATTACACTTGAGATATCTTAACAAAGAATTCTCATGTGTATTATAAGGATTAATATTATTAGACTGAACACTGTACTAATTTATAATATTGGTTTTAATTGCATACTGTAAAGCAGAGGTCCCCAACCTTTTGGGCACCAAGGACCGGTTCCATGGAGAAAGGTTTTTCCACAGACTGGAGACTGCATGGTTTTGTGTGCTGCCTGCATCCCATGAATGGGGCTTTGCTTGTTTGTGCAGACTGGTTGCTGACATGCTGCAGCCCAGTCCTGGTCCACAGACTGGGGGTTGTGGACCCCTGCTGTAGAGGATGTATTTTAAAAATGGATACTATTAAGTCTTCCAAGACACTGCAGACAGAGGGGGAAGAAATAATTGAATCAGAGCATGTTACACACAACCATATGGGTACAGGATTATAACTGAAAAATTTGTAAGAAAATCTCACATCTTAGATATTTGTGAAAGTTTTGGCAGAGCTTATTTTAAAACAATTTCAACAGGTTTATTTGGACATCCTAATTTATTCATAAAACTTAGTGCTGTGTTAATGGATAAGCATTTCTAGCTTTATGACATAAGTTACTAAACTTTAATAAATGCAGAAGAGGGGCTATATTAGAAGGCGATGAATTTTCAATTATGCAAAACAGGATTCAGTAGGACATTTCCCATGGACCCTTCACATATGCATATTCACAATTTATCAACTTACAAGCCATTACACAATGAACATCCCAAATTGAAATTTCATATTGTCTGTTTATCATAGCATTGTACTACTTAATTCTCTTGGGCAGATCATTGTTTAATACATTTCTATACTGTTTCAATAATTTAATAGAAGACCATGTCTCTTTCTAATAGAAAGTTGCAGCTTCGGTCCTTGGTTAAAAAGTCATTTGGGAAAACCTGTGGAGAGTCATTACTGAATAAACAATACTATAGTTTCCTAGGGAGTTTAAATAATTGTTTCAGAAAGCATCTAATAAAAATGAAGCTGCTCAAATGTATATAATAAAAACACAGCTATAAGCCAAAGTAAATATTTTGCTATGTAAATGATTTTGTACTATCAAGTCATTGTTAACTTTTAGTGACCACAGAGGTATTTTTTCCCCAAGATGATCTGTCCCTAACCTGGTCCTTCAGATCTTTCAAAAGAGCACTAATGACCACTGTGATTGAGTCCATCCAGCTTATTGCTGGTTATTCTCTTCTTCTTTTTCCTCCCACCATTCCCATCATTAGAGACTTTTCCAGAAAGCTGGGTCTTCACAAAATGTGTCCAAAGTAGGATAATTTAAACCTGGTTAAAAGATATCTAATATAGTCATGAAAATAAATCAAATCTTACTTTGACTATTTCTAAAACTTACTTCTTTAACATATTTAACCATTTTTATTTAAATCCAGCAATAACCAAGCTCTGAGAATTAATAGAGAAAAATGAACAAAAATATTCATAAAAGAAAATCAAAATCCCCATTCCATATAGTGGGGGTGTTTATAAAATTACATTTGCAATCAAAAGAAAACTACATATAACATTATAATTATCCATGTTCAGTATTGTTGCATAAAAGAACTTTTACACAGAGGGAAAAATTCCTAAGAATGTCTTCATGAATATAACTATTATACATGAGTAAAAGATTCTTCAAGACCACTTGCTGTTCTGTTAATTTTCAGCCAATGCTATTTCCTACACCATAAATTCAAGGAAAGGCGTTTTAATTTTTCACTTTTACCTGATAGTTTATAACAGTGTTGTTAGCTGCCCAGTTTTAGAAGTTTTTGAAAAACATACAATAAGTCTAAACTAAATTTAATTGTTAATTAACTGCCAGATGTTTTTGTGCAATTTCTCCAACCAAAATTGGAAATCTTGGGGGAAACGGATGTTGTTACCAAGCATGTTATATGTACATTTCAGTTAATATAATGCAACAACAACAACAGAATTGGAAGGGACCTTGGAGGTCTTCTAGTCTGACCCCTGTTCAGGCAAGAAAATCTATGGTAAATCACAGGCATGGCAATTGTGCTTAACTAAATGTTGCCTTTTAGATTTCTCAGGGGGAGATCTTTTTTTAAAAAAAAACCAAATTCATCTAGGAGTCTATAAAAGAGTAAAATATATTCATAGCAGAATATTTAGAATGCTTGATGAGCCTTCAAAACCAAATAAAGCAGTGAAACTCTGTTGGTAACACTAGTGATGGAGTAACCACAACTTCGGAAGGCAAACTGTTCCACTGATTGATTATTCTAACTATTGGGAAATTTCTTCTTATTTTCTAGGTTGGATCTTCCTTGATTAGTTTCCATCCATTGCTTCTTAGCCTGCCTTCAGGTGCTTTGGAGAATAACAGTCTCTGCTGTTGCTTTCCTTCCATCACTGCTCTACAAAACATGCAGGATAGTTAAATAAAGCACCACAGTGAATAGATTTCCTTCATAACAGTCCTCCCAGCTTGTTTACAAGAAGTTGGCAAAAGGCAAACTTAGAATATTAGATCAAATGCTCACACCATAATTTCATCCCTTGTACGTAAACTGGATAATTTCACTTGCAATTGTGCAAGCAGTTCCATATTATCTAATGTTAATTTAATAGTGTTTTGCCTCTGGTCCTTCTAATGCTTCTTTCTTGGCACATTTCATCACCCACTAGGAACCAAGTATATGATTTTATTTCAAGCAATTTGAAATGTCAACATAAAATAATGGGCTTTCCTTCTGTATTTAAGGCAGACATTAAAAAATCTAGCCGAAGTAGTATGTATAGCAACATCCTTTTCTTTTTCTTTTTCACATTTCTACTGGGTAATAATACAGACCTCAGAGCTATGATACAGTAGACTTTCTTTTAAACTAAGTATGGCTCTGGGTTATTCATGGATTGCAAGTATTTTGGGAACAATATGAAAGTGGTATGCCATTAACTAGGTTTGACCCTGTTGTTGTTTTTTAATCAGTCAAGGTCTGTTTTTGAGGGATAGAGGGTATATAATTTTTATATCACCAATCCTGCCTGAACAAAAGTTTGGGGGGAAATCAAAACAATTAATCGGTGAAATGACTTGCCTCCAGAGGTTGTGGGTGCTCCAACACTGGAGGTTTTTAAGAAGAGATTGGACAACCATTTGTCTGAAGTGGTCTAGGGTTTCTGCTTGAGTAGGGGGTTGGACTAGAAGACCTCTTAGGTCCTTTCCAATCCTATTATTCTGCTTGTGAATTCAAATGGCATTTTCCCATGACCTAGCAAGGTATGAATTTTGCAGGTCTTATACATGGCAATTTTGTCATAATTAGTTCTCAATAAAGATTGTCTTCTGTCTGATCTTAAATGGATCTTTAATGCTCTTTATACCTCATTTTTAAAAAATCTTCTTATTCATTGGGTTCTTTTCCCCCCAAATGCATTTGGAATATTATTGTATTTCATGCCATTTTAACACTGTACATTGGCAGTTGAAGATTATACAGTCAGAAAGAGACTGTATTTCCTTTTCTTCCATTTTATAATTGATTAGCTCTGATCCCAAAACATGCCTTTGCCATAGTGATTGTGGTTTGGAGATGTGGGATTGCATAAATATTATCAATCCATGTGAAAAATTATTAATCTAGTCAGTAACATACCAAAACAAACAATCCCCACCCAACATCCATCTTATTTTATTTACAAAGATTCCCTACAGTAAACTGGAGTGTTGATTTTAATGAGGCAAGTTTGATTCATGAGTATATTAGTTGTGGTAATGGGTGACTTCCTACATCCCTGTAATAATAGGATACTCTGCATGAATATCTTGTGAAGTGAAGAGACATGAAGGAATTACAATTACTGCTTCTCTTTTAGCACACAGTTCCTGTGCTTTAACAATAAGAATTTATAATGCCAAAAAATAAAAATGCTAGATTATACTGGCCATACTGTATGTATCAGGAAGGAGAGGTTAGGTGGTTTTTTATTTTTTATTTTAAAAAGGTACATAAATAATACAGGGAAATGGGATATATTTATTCTAGCATATGCATTTGATGTACTCCAGTATATTTTTCTGAATGTTTTTGATGACAATTATCTGTCAGGGCCCAATGACTTTACAGAAACCTAATACAAAATGCTTATACAGGGGAGGACACTTCTACATACTGACATCCCCACCCCCACCCCATACTGGAATAATTCAAAGGTTTAATTTCCCCTCCTTGCATCCTGAATAGACACTTAGCTTTCTTGTCTTGTCTATCATATTTCATATTTCCTCCATTCTTTTCTTACTATGTCAGCCACTTATGCTTCCTGTGAATACTGATGGGAAAACTATTTGAGTTCAGTGGGCATCAAAAGAAGAAATAGATTCATTTACTAGATTCATTTACTATTAATAGGAATTCTTTTAGGAGTTCTTGTCTTCAAGAAAATTCTATGAAAATAATAGGAACTGATCTGTAGGTGGAAGGAAGGAAGGAAGGAAGGAAGGAAGGAAGGAAGGAAGGAAGGAAGGAAGGAAGGAAGGAAGGAAGGAAGGAAGGAAGATTATTAATGGGATTTTCATGTGGGCATGTATGAGTGCCTTTGAGTTAATGTTGACTCTTGGTGATTGCCAAGTCAAGTCCTTTTTTTTCATGAGAGAAAGTGACTGGCCCAATATCACCCAGCTGGCTTCATACGTAAGGCAGGACTGGAAAAAATAGTGTTCCAATTTCTAGCCTGGCACCTAAACCTCCCATTAATAGAATAAAAATGTTATTCTTATTTTTTAGGACTCCTACTTTTTATAACACATGTTTTTTTATGTGTATGATAGATGACCTACTCTTTGCATGAGATGTGTTAAGAAAGAAGAATGAATTTTGGACTTATTTCTCTAGGACTTCACGACATTTCCTCCAGCTAATTTTGAAGACAGAATGGCATTCTTTTTAGAGCCAAGGAAGTTACCATGTTTATGTAGGCATAATTTATTTATTTATTTATTACATTTGTATCCCGCCCTTCTCCTTGCGGACTCAGGGCGGCTAACAATCAGATAAAATACGAAAATACAATACATGTTTAAAATTAATTAAAAAGAAATATTTGAATCTGTTCCAATTAAAAGTAATTAAAACCCCTTTAAAATCCCTTAGGCCAGTCCCGCAAGCTGGAACAACCATGTCTTGAGGGCNGCGGCCGCATTTTGAACTAGCTGGAGCCTCCGGGTGCTCCTCAAGGGGAGCCCCATGTAGAGAGCATTACAGTAGTCCAGGCAGGAAGTGACAAGGGCATGAGTGACCATAATTATGAGTGACCATAATTATCACCATAATTGTCCCCATATTTTTAAATTAAGTCAAATCCTTAATATTTTCTACAATAAGACTGGGAGAGTTGCAAGAAGAGAGACCATCTGACTTTTTAATTTTAACTTCTTTTTTAAAAGAAAGAAATATTTGCAAATATATTTGTACCTTAGACTACCCTTGATGAATACTTAGATATTCATAGGTTAATATGAATTAATCTTTGTTGGTTGAAACAACTAACACAAGAAATTATATACCAATTTAGAAACTAAAATCTATCTTTGTTTCTGGGTACAGTTGCTTGACTACTCATAGGGACTTAGCAACTGATTATTGAAGTTGGTTTAGCACAACCCAAAATAGGCTAATAAACCTGAGTTAGATTAGCTCATGTGGAAGTAGGAAAATAATGCAAAAGAACTCTTTGGAATCTACATGAAAAAGTATGTTGAAGGAGTTTTTCACTCACTGAAGAAAAAAGTGGAGTTGAGGTTGATGGAAGATAAAAAAAAAATTCAAAAGTTGACCTGCCAGAGAAGACCTAGCACAGGACAAGCTGCCAATTTGATTCACGGATGTCAACCAGTATAGCTGATTCTTTCTTAACTGTGGAATAAAATAGTTCTAGTTACTTACCAACCCAAAGAAGCATATATGTACTACTTTTACTACTTAAAATGGCTTTGAGCTAAAATAAAAATAGGATTCTGTGCTAGGTGGGGACAATTGCTTGCAAAAGAATGCAAAGAAATTAGCAAAGAATTGAGAATGTGAAACTGCTTGATTGTTCTGATAAAAATTGACCAAAATTACTTTCTATTGTCTCTTCAATGAATAAATGGGAGTGTGTGTGCTTAAATTGTGAAGAAGTATGTAATCCTGCATGTTTTATTCAGATTCCTCAGATCTGTGGGTATACCTTTTTACATGTACATTTAAGTTTTCATTTAAGATACAGATAATCCATGAGTTACAATCATAACTGAATCTGGAATTATGGTAATAAGTCATGGAGGTCATTAAGTAGGCTACCAGGTGACTGCGACCATTTTTTTTTTATGTATTCTACCTACTCATTTATTTGTATCATTTTTATATTCCAATGAATCACTTGGGTACTGTTACAATTGGATTTTTACAGAAGAATATGTGGAATGAAAACAGATAATAACGTAACATCAAGGTAGGGCTTGAAAATTTACATTGGTGCTAAATTTTCTTTATATTTGAACTTATAGTATAATGGTTACAAAGTAATAAAAAAAATTAGTATGCTATATCCTTGTCCTATTATTTCCTCTATTGAAACCATGATGATATTTTTTATTTTTTATTTTTATAAATTTTTATTATTTAAACCAACAAAACAAAACAAAACATAACACACATATATACACAGTATATATTTTAACAGCAATTTCGTAACAGTAATCTTCTATTATTTACATTTTCCCCCCCCCCCCTTATTCTTCTTTGGAGTATTTGTCCTTGTTGCCCCATTATTTCTTATTTGCATTTTTCTTCCTTCATAATTATTATACACACATTTTCCACTTTTAACCTTTCCACATTTATTCTTTCTTATTTCTACTCTCCAGCCATTCATACCACTTGCTCCATATTAAATAGTATTCTGTGTCTTCCTTTTCTTTTATCTCTTTTGTTAATTTGTTCATCTCAGCACAGTCCAGAATTTTTTACAACTCTTTTTCTGACAGCTATTAAGTGAATCCGTTTTCTGCAATGGTTTTTTTTTGCTGGAAACTGGAAGCAAATGTCAGAAACCATCAAAACCTGCCAAAACCATGGCCATGTGATTGTGGGATGCTGCAAAGGGCTGTAAATGTGAGCCAGTTGCCAAGAGTCCAAAATGTGATCATACAAGGTGTGAAGCCATTGGAACTCGAGTACCAGGTTATAAGTACATTTTAGGGGTCCCATTGTAACTTCAAATGGTTGCTAAGCAACCAGTTATTAAATGAGGACTACCTGTGTGATTACAATGTGATAGCAGGGGCTTTAATTTTGTTGATTTTCAGCTTTATCACTAATTTTATTATTTTGTCTTCTATTTCTCTATGAAATTCAAGTGACCAAATCTAAAACCCTGGTAGACATAATAATAAAAGAAATGTGCATTCACCACCACCCAGCTTCATAAAAGAGCTTTTTTTCTAATCAATACTCTGCTATATTTCTGGCATTAAAGGCTGCAGTGAAAGGTCTTAGGATAAAAGTGTAATTCTAAGCCTTATTTACACGGCAAGCAACATTGCAGGAAAATCTCCCTCTTTTTTGTAAATTCATAGCTAATAGGGTGTTAATACTTTAGACCAGCTAATCGCCGGTTTTTAAAACTATTTTGGGTATTCCAAGAGAATTGTATAAAACAATCTAATGATAATATAGTCAATTAAAATAATATTTTGATTTCATAGCTGGGTCGCATTAGCAGCACATAAAGCTCACTAGGTACCATCAGCACTGAAATGCATTCTAGATGATTCCAAATCCACAATGTTTTTGTAGACAATTAAACACTAGTGTTGGCTATTATTTATTTACAGGAACTTTAAAATACACCGTATGAATTAAGTAACGATTAAAGGTCTTAAAAATATTAAATAAGTTTTTTCTGAGCGTCAAGAAACTAACTCAACAAGGGAGTTCTTTCGCATGTATTGAATATCTCAGAGAGTGTTTAAAAAAGGTAAGCTGTCAACTTACTTTGTGCTGGAAAATAAAATGATAAAGAGGACGTATATTATATAAATTCTTGCTCTATTATCTTATTTTGATTGAATTTCAATAAGTTGATTAATGTGCTCTATGGAAAGGTAGTACAATTTAAAGATGTGACCATGATTCGGAATTATATATCAAAAGTTTGGAGTCTATCGTTACCCGAAGAATTATGAACCTATTGAGACTCAGCAAAAAACATTGTTCTTTTTGAGCGGAAAGAGAGTTTCACCTATTTTAAGGTCTTGGATTAAAGATACGTCTTTGCTCTTTGTTTAAGAATCAGCTTTCTAATGACATAATCAAGAGTGGATTAATATTGTTCCATGTGAGGTCATGGCTAAATGACATGTTAGAAACTGAGTTGTTTTCTTTTGATGCAATAATATATATTTGCCCTTTTAAAAAATTATTTTATTTTTGATTTTCTGGGTTTTTTTCTTTTTAAATTTCTTTATATTATAGCAAATTTTTGAAAAGAACATGAGCATCTGCATTCCTCTTTCCTTAATATGTACATATCTCCAGGGCTTTTTTTGTCATAGAACACCCAGAATGGAGTTCCGGCACCTTTTTTGGATGGAACCTTGTATGGTAGGCAAGGCGGGTTGTATGACGTGTGTGAGTTCCGGCACCTTTTTTTTTTTTTTTTTTTTTTTTTTTTTTTTTTTTTTTTTTTTTTTTTTTTTTTTTTTTTTTTTTTTTTTTTTTTTTTTTTTTTTTTTTTTTTTTTTACAAAAAAAGCACTGCATATCTCTATGCAAATTTTCTCTATATTGCCTGGTTCCTCATCTCCCTATCTCTCCTTGATTTCTGCCACCGTGGTCAATTTGCTTGGTCTTTTTTGCCACTTGATCTCTGTTCTTGACACCCTCACAGCAAATTATTTTGACTCTTCTGGCTATGATCTTTAGCTGTTCAGCTAACTATTCCTACCATCCAGCCTCCTGTTTTTTCTATCCTTTATTTTTTCTTTTTGGCCACACCTATTTGTTTGTGATCAGTCCCCTTTCCCTTTATCCTCATGGTTCCGATTTGAGTTTCAATTTTTTTTTTTTGCTTAAGTTTCATCTCTGCTCTTTTATTCCATAAAGGAAAAAAAAACCTTCCATCAGTGGTGGGATTCAAATATGTGAACAACCAGTTCTCTGTGTAGATACTGCTTCCGGAAGTCCATTCTGGGCCTGGGCAACAAAAAATTAGCTACCAGTTCTGCCAAAGTGGTGCAAACTGGCTGAATCCCACCACTGCCTTCCATTCTGAAAGCTTTTAAATTTTTGTTTCTTTTCTTTCTTCTCATAATCTCCTGCCACTCAAATTCTAATGACAATCAAAAATAACCCTTTTATTTCATTATTCATTTGTTAATAGCAGATGGCCAAGGTATCTTGGCAGGTGGCAATAAAAATGATTGAGACTGATTCTCATGAATTAGATGCCCAGTAGTGCCACTACTGAGTCATTTTTAAGGTTCACACCATTTTATTTCTGTAACCAGGCCCTAGTAGAAAAAGGGGTTCTGAAAAAGGAGTATGTCGTGGGGGCAAATGAGCAAAGCAGCATTTTAGCAGCATGGCTCTCACTTTGCCCCCTTTTTACTCTCATCATGACATTGCATATCAATACAAAGAGTTGCAGCTTGTGTTACAGTGGTGTTAGGCTACTTTCTTTACTGGATGTTGCATGTACCTCTGCAGACTAGAAACTAAGGATGCCTGCAGGTAGTTCTCACTCAATTAAGTTCTCACTTAATTACCCAAACTGGGAGTAGTAATTCCGGCATCTTTTCATGTGGGTCTTTCATTTTCTATTTTTTTGTCATGGGCTTCTTTCATGTGCCAGCCAGGTATTTCTTTTGTGAAAGGAAGCATAGAAAAGAAGGACCTACCTGGTAGTGACAGGAAGCAGGGCACACATTTTCATCTGATGGGTTGCTGCAGTGGTGGGATTCAGCCGGTTCGCACCACTTCGGCAGAACCGGTAGCTAATTTTTTGTTGCCAGGCCCAGAATGGACTTCCGGAAATGGCATCCACACAGAGAACTGGTTGTTCACATATTTGAATCCCACCACTGGATTGCTGGCTGTTTCCAAGGCACCTCCCCATGTCATAGCCCAGGTTTAGGACTGGAAAAAAATTCATTCAATAACAACCAGCTCCCTTCACCATAGTGAAATTGCTCTGTTTTTTTTATATTGCTGTCACAAGAGAGATATTTTACTAGTGATAAAATGAAAACTATTGTACAAATTATACTGAGCAATGCCTTGCAGAAATCATGTGAGCCTATCTAGTTTGGTTGTTTAGTGGGGGCTGTTGAAGCCCCCCAGGCAATGGACTTTTTCAGTGGGACCTCTTCAGTGGAACTTTTGTGGCCCCTTTTATGGAATACTCTATTCTTGGAGGTACAGAGGGAGCCTCTACTCCACAGATATTTCGAAGAGAAGCCAAAGCTGCACTGTTCCAGGTGGAATGTGGTTAATCAAGTGGTACTTTGGAAGTACCTTTTAAAAACAATTGTGGATTATTATTTATATATGTTTTAATTGGGTATGGTTATTGCACCCAGAGTCCACCTTCCTTAGGAATAAATTAAAAAAAAT
Organism: Protobothrops mucrosquamatus; assembly: GCF_001527695.2. NCBI lineage: Eukaryota > Metazoa > Chordata > Lepidosauria > Squamata > Viperidae > Protobothrops > Protobothrops mucrosquamatus. Next base: position 95,684 of record NW_015387741.1, on the reverse strand, counting down.
TACAGTAACTTGGGCCATTGATTACAGGAGATAGAAAATCTGCATCCAGCTTCGTTGAAGAATTTAATTTGGAACAACCTGAATTTCTGAGTTTATATCATTAAGTATTTTAAAAGCATTGCTAAGTAGAACTCAGAGGGAGGGAAGCAACCACTGTCCACATATAAATTTTGCCATCTCATCTGGAAGACACCTCTACTTTCTCTATTTTTTTTTCTTTTTAGGCAGATTCAAAGGCACCCTGTTTGCTTGAGCCAATTTCATATTTTAACATTTCTTATTGCCACCCAGCAATAAAATTTTGGAATCTTAGAATACACAATAGGGCATAGCAATTTAATTAAATGGCAGAATATTAAATGTGCATTAGGATGCAGCTAGAGGCTTAACATGTCTTGGAGTGCCAGTTGTTTTCAAAGCCAGATTTCAAGGTACATTGAAGCACATTGCTAGGAAGAGCACAGCAAGGCATTTTAAGCAGCCTTTTCAATTCTTATTTGCACACATCTGAGATCTGAAAAGGAAGCATTGGGGGGAAAGTGTTGAACAGAATGGGGAAATAATGACTAGGAATGGGAGTGAAAGTGTGTCCATGTTTGCGTACGTGTGTGTGTGTGTGTGTGTGTGTGTGTGAGAGAGAGAGAGAGAGAGAGAGAGAGAGAGAACGTTTGAATATTCTGATATTTCAGTGAACATTTTGCAAACTTTTATCTGAGTTTTTGCATCAAAAACTGAAAAATAGGTGCACTTGGTGAAGAACCACCTTTTAATCAAGCCAAAGATGAGCATTTCTTAAAAGTCCAATCATTTCAGTGGAAATGCCAAGCACATGCCTTAAAATGTCAACTGTTGATATTAACGAGACTTCAAAAACACAAACCTTAAGTGGACTGTATAATTTTAATGTTCAAATCTTCTTAGAAATGTGAAGCACATTTCAACCGAACTTCCATTCCTTCAGATCTTCACCAATTTCAGATGTCGGCATCTGTTCAATGAATCTTCCCTGACAAAAAAAGGAGCAATTGTACCTGTCCAAGAACATCTACTCAAATAGTAAATCCTTCTGATTCTAACATTTAGCCATTGGATTATATTTTTGTGCTTCATCTTTTTTACAATAACTCAGGTAGAGGCACAAAAGTTTTTCTTATTTTATCCCTAACCTTCTTCTGGACAGATCTTCAAATTTGATTCCAAAACTTCACTTCAGAGTGCATGGTGACATGAATATATTGTCTGCCTGCAAAACTTCAAGGACCTCAGGTACAGTGGCAATGGATGCCTCATTGGAAGACATGAAGAGTTAAGTTGAGGACAGAACATCTTGGAGAAGGCTTATTCCAACTTAAGATGCTGTGCTTCTATTTCTCTGCTCTACGAAGCATTCTCTCCTGCCACATGAGCTTCTCAAACCCAATCACTTTGTAAAAACAAGCCGAAATATTGTGAGAGCATTCCTTGTGCCCTTCCCATAGGTATCTAGTTGGTCAGTTTGGAAAAAGGGTGCTTTGGACTCACCAGCAAGATTCTTTAGATATTTTTATTGGACATGGCATAAATTAAAATATGATTCACTTTATCTGCATTACATGTTTGCTTACTAACAACAAGCCTAATATAATTATATATGTTTGTATTTAACTGGCACATACAACAAGTTTCTATTCTTTCCATAAGGCTTGCAGATCTGATTTTTTCACACCCACAATCCCTAAATGCTGAACTGGTATACCAACGTCATGCAAAATTTAGTTCAATAAACAAATAAGATTGAGGAGGCTAAGAGTGCTTTCAATGAAAGAAATCCTACTCCAAAACCCATGAAAAGTAACTGATAAAAATATAACCCTCCATCAATGTCTTAGTGCTCCAGCTTGACATTTTTAAAGTGTCAACCTTGTCTGCCAAATCACTGCACTTTCTTGGATTCTCTTACTATAACGTGCTCTCACCAAATTTAGGAACCATTTCTACCTTTCATTTTTTTATTATTATGTGAGATGGAAAATTAATTTAGATTTTTTTTTTAAAAAAAAAGTCCACCCATATTTAACAAATTGTTGTTGTTGTTAGTTGCGAAGTCGTTTCCGACCCATCGCGACCCCATGGACAACGTTCCTCCAGGTCTTCCTGTCCTCTACCATCTTCTGGAGTCCATTTAAGCTCACGCCTACTGCTTCAGTGACTCCATCCAGCCACCTCATTCTCTGTCGTCCCCTTCTTCTATTGCCCTCAATCTTTCCCAGCATTAGGCTCTTCTCCAGTGAGTCCTTCCTTCTCATTAGNTGCCAGTTGTTTTCAAAGCCAGATTTCAAGGTACATTGAAGCACATTGCTAGGAAGAGCACAGCAAGGCATTTTAAGCAGCCTTTTCAATTCTTATTTGCACACATCTGAGATCTGAAAAGGAAGCATTGGGGGGAAAGTGTTGAACAGAATGGGGAAATAATGACTAGGAATGGGAGTGAAAGTGTGTCCATGTTTGCTTACGTGTGTGTGTGTGTGTGTGTGTGTGTGTGTGTGTGTGTGTGAGAGAGAGAGAGAGAGAGAGAGAGAGAGAACGTTTGAATATTCTGATATTTCAGTGAACATTTTGCAAACTTTTATCTGAGTTTTTGCATCAAAAACTGAAAAATAGGTGCACTTGGTGAAGAACCACCTTTTAATCAAGCCAAAGATGAGCATTTCTTAAAAGTCCAATCATTTCAGTGGAAATGCCAAGCACATGCCTTAAAATGTCAACTGTTGATATTAACGAGACTTCAAAAACACAAACCTTAAGTGGACTGTATAATTTTAATGTTCAAATCCTCTTAGAAATGTGAAGCACATTTCAACCGAACTTCGCTCTTTCAGATCTTCACCAATTTCAGATGTCGGCATCTGTTCAATGAATCTTCCCTGACAAAAAAAGGAGCAATTGTACCTGTCCAAAAACATCTACTCAAAAAGTATATCCTTCTGAGTCCAACATTTAGCCATTGGATTATATTTTTGTGCTTCATCTTTTTTCCAAGAACTCAGGTAGAGGCACAAAAGTTTTTCTTATTTTATCCCTAACCTTCTTCTGGACAGATCTTCAAATTTGATTCCAAAACTTTGCTTCAGAGTGCATGGTGACATGAATATATTGTCTGCCTGCAAAACTTCAAGGACCTCAGGTACAGTGGCAATGGATGCCTCATTGGAAGACATGAAGAGTTAAGTTGAGGACAGAACATCTTGGAGAAGGCTTATTCCAACTTAAGATGCTGTGCTTCTATTTCTCTGCTCTACGAAGCATTCTCTCCTGCCACATGAGCTTCTCAAACCCAATCACTTTGTAAAAACAAGCCGAAATATTGTGAGAGCATTCCTTGTGCCCTTCCTATAGGTATCTAGTTGGTCAGTTTGGAAAAAGGGTGCTTTGGACTCACCAGCAAGATTCTTTAGATATTTTTATTGGACATGGCATAAATTAAAATATGATTCACTTTATCTGCATTACATGTTTGCTTACTAACAACAAGCCTAATATAATTATATATGTTTGTATTTAACTGGCACATACAACAAGTTTCTATTCTTTCCATAAGGCTTGCAGATCTGATTTTTCACACCCACAATCCCTAAATGCTGAACTGGTATACCAATGTCATGCAAAATTTAGTTCAATAAACAAATAAGATTGAGGAGGCTAAGAGTGCTTTCAATGAAAGAAATCCTACTCCAAAACCCATGAAAAGTAACTGATAAAAATATAACCCTCCATCAATGTCTTAGTGCTCCAGCTTGACATTTTTAAAGTGTCAACCTTGTCTGCCAAATCACTGCACTTTCTTGGATTCTCTTACTATAATGTGCTCTCACCAAATTTAGGAACCATTTCTACCTTTCATTTTTTTATTATTATGTGAGATGGAAAATTAATTTAGATTTTTTCTTTTAAAAAAAAAAGTCCACCCATATTTAACAAATTGTTGTTGTTGTTAGTTGCGAAGTCGTTTCCGACCCATCGCGACCCCATGGACAATATTCCTCCAGGCCTTCCTGTCCTCTACCATCTTCTGGAGTCCATTTAAGCTCACGCCTACTGCTTCAGTGGTTCCATCCAGCCACCTCATTCTCTGTCATCCCCTTCTTCTATTGCCCTCAATCTTTCCCACCATTAGGCCCTTCTCCAGTGAGTCCTTCCTTCTCATTAGGTGGCCAAAGTACTTGAGTTTCAACTTCAGGACCTGGCCTTCTAAAAAGCAGTCAGGGTTGATCTCCTCTAGGACTGACCGGTTTGACCGCCTTGCAGTCCAGGGGACTCTCAGGAGTCTTCTCCAGCACCATTGTTCAAAGGCCTCAATTCTTTGCAGTAATCTATGAAGGGGATTTAACAAATACAACATGCTAAACAGGAGTGAAATATTTTGGGTGCAATATTATAGCAGAGATCCCAAAGTACCGTGGCTGCAGTCAACCTGCCTGAACAGTGGAACAGTCTGCATGCCAACTCTAAGGCAAACTTTCATTAATCATATTAGTGAAATCTTTAGACTGTAATTAGAAAATGGCTTGCAGCAGGTCTCTTTCTGATTTGTAAATGAAATTAGGCAAAGCAACAGAATTTATCTCAGTAACTTGCTTATAAGGTTGTTTCCTTTGCATCAGGTCTCCTAGATAAAGCATTCCTGTGAATCAAGAGCCAAAGCTTTCTTTTCTTTAGAAAGCATATTGATCATCCCTACCGAACAAACAATGCCTTGCATGAGCTTCTTCAGCAGGGGACGGGGTAGGGATGGACGTCGTCTACATTTTGGTGCTATTGTGCAAACGACATGAGTGACCCGATGTCATATTTTTGGCAACTGATGCAAATTATGCATGACATCATTGTGGCTTCCAACGGATGTCTGTGGTTGCTTTTGTTTTTGTTTTAATGGCAATTTTAGTAACACTTAACATTTAAAAAGATTAACGGTAATGCAAACTAAAAAATAAAAGAAAATAAAGTTCAAAAAAGAAAAAAAATAGAATTCCCCCTCCTCCCAAACTAGACCCATACTGGCAATAACTTCATCACTATGGATTTTCTCCCCAATCTTTTTAAAGAGGGGAGGAAGTGATTTTCCTGCTGTCTTGAGTTTTACTAGAGGATCTGTGTTCGTGCACTGCCAAACCATGCAACTATTTCCCACGAGTTAATGTCAGGCTGGATTAGCCATGTCATGAGAATACAGCCATATATAGGAGAAACATGGTCAATACTACTGTTATATTTAATGTACTTCTCAACAGCTTTGTGACATACCGTCAGAAATACCTAACACTAAGGTATAGGATTTTGTTATGCTAAACACAGAATACAATTGGGTTGCATCTGTTCACATTAACCTAATTTAACATGATTGGAAAAGATGGTTATTTGGTTGTCACTTGCAAGGTAGTTTTTTTCTATGCAATTTTGTACATTAGCAAACCAAATCAAGAAGATGAGAATAAAACATCCATATGAAAAACAAACTAATTATGATAGCTGGTGTTTTGACTATGAAATATAATATACAACATAAACATTTCTTGGAGCATCAAAGCATGAATTCTAAGCAATTGCTTTTTTAATATAATTTTTTTATTAAAAGTTTTACGAAGAACATAAAAACTGACAAACTAATAAGGAGTAAAGCAGTGAAGAAAGAAAAAAGAAAAAGTACAGAAGGAAAAAATAAAAAGAAAGAAAGAAACTTAATTTCACTTGCAGCAAATACGTATAATCATTTCTATGATTGCAAAAGAAAGCTCACTCTTTTTTTCCTTAATCATCAAAAGCACATGTGAAAAGTACATTTTTTTCTGTGCTATGCAAAAACAAAAACAAAAATCTATAAAGGGTTCCCAGTAAGTCATAAATATAGAAGTTGTTTTTTTTCTCTAATGAGAGATTAATTTAGTCATCTCCACAAATTCCATCTTCTTCACTAACCATTTCTTCACTGTGGGTAGTACTGAACCTTTCCATCTTTGAGCACACAATAGTCTTGCTGCAGTTGTCATTCATAAAACAAAGTTCCATGACTAGTTTCCTGTCCATTAGTCTCAAAAGAAAAGTCTCTGGTTTCACTTGTACTTTAACCTTTAAAATCTTCTGAATTAATGCATGTATTTGTTGCTAAAAGGAAAATAATATTTTTCAGTTTGAACTATGAAGAATCCTTCCTTAAATGTAAATGTCAACTTCTGTACAAACTTGGCTGAGGCCATCTTTGTCGTTCTAAGTGGCCACAGAAAAGAGGGAGGGAAGAGTTCGTTTTTGCTAGACTAAACATAGCACAGTCACGTGGGAACCCAGACCCAGAAGGTGGAGGAAAGATCTGTCAAGAAGCCCACCAATTTGTCTCATTGGATAATGTGATCAATAGCACAGCAGAGGGAAGGGAATTGTTACATTTTATCATATGAATCCCTGAGGGTTTCACTTTTGACCATACCTACACTATGTATCCAATAAACATGTTCTTTGAGGAAATCTCAAGCCTCGGAGTTCTGATTTATTTGGTTCCATCAGTCGGAACCTTGACAGTAAGATATAGAGAAAAATTGAATATATCCTCTAACAAATTCTAGGATCAAAGATTCAAAATGCATTAAGTGATCAGCATTTGTATAGAAAAGTTGTCATCATTGGCTTTTATTTATTTAATTTTCATGCCTGGTGATCTTACCACATGATCCCAAATTATTAAGTTTTTCATCCCTCCTTTCTCTATGCACTTATTCTTCATGTTCCACTCATTCCGATTATGTTCCCATCTCCCATTTGATTTGTATAAATTAGGTCTATGAGAACTAGTCATGAATTATTCTAGGAGGTCTTTCATTTAGTTGTTTGAGAACTCCACTTCCTTCTTAATTAGGATCTCCTGCGGTTTACTTTGATTATACACTCTTCCTCTGACTTTTTTTACCATAGCATGAAGCAGACTGCAGTACATTTCAGTACAGGAGCACTTTCTTCATCCTGTAATCTTCAAATTTATAGTTTCAATTACCTTTTATAGAGGACCTTGGGAGAACTTGATCCCAGGGTTATAGTTAAGTTGATTAGACAAAGACCACCTAAGATGGTTCATACAATGTACAAGAATTGAATTAAAACTAATGCCTCCACCTCCCTAACTTTAAATAGAGACATTTTAATAAATGAAACAGAAATTCAATAAATATTCTCTCAAATAAAACTCAGCTCCTGGTAATGACATAGACATAGACAATCCATGTCATTTTCTTGATCACCATTTGAGGTGGTTTGCAGTGCATAATATTTTAGCAGGGAACAGTTTAAATATGATTAAATTTTCCAAATCCATTTCAGATATAACATAACCACTTTTGGCAAGGATTTCTAAAAGATACAGAATCATTGCTGAAAATGCTATATTTTCCAGGACTTAAATTTGGGCTGTTTTCAGAGCAGGCACAGCTCACATTATTTTTATCTTCAGATAAAATTCTGGCTCCCCTCTCTTGGGCCACATCAAAGTAGTGATGGCGATGTTCCATAATTAATGACTCCAATTGGAACCATGCTGTATCTTGCACCATCTATTTTGCTCCTTCATGGATCTTCTGTTATTTTCTGCCACCCTCCTTAAACCCACCCTCATATGCAGTCAAAGATCCTTGCCCATTGCTGTAAGAAAAAGATGCTGCATAAGGCCAATCTAGAGAAGCTGTAGCCTATAATAGTATTTCACATTGTTAAAACAGTCTACCTGTGAGCATAAAGATTCTCAATGTGAGATGCATATCACTGAGTACTGGTCACTCATAAAGGAGAATATTTGCAGCTCAGGGTTGAAATGAGGGATCTTTGGTGCTTTCTGAGCTTGAATGTTTTCTCGCAGATGTTTCATTACCCAAATTAGATAACATCATCAGGTACTAGTAAGGAGCAGGATTTGATCTCAATTTATATTCTAGTGCAGGCATGTCAAACTGCTGGCCCGCGGGCTGGATGCATCATACTGAAACTGTGCCCACCACATTGCCAGCAATGGGGAAAAAGTTGTGATATGTTGTGCAACGTCATGTGACATCACGAGTTTGACATGCCTACTGGCTTACCCTGTCAGTGTTGGTGGGGGTGGTCTTAGAGGTTCTCTAACCCAATCAAGGAACTGCCAAATAAGCCAACAGTAAACAACCCAACTAAAGCACCTCAGAGAGCACCAAAGGACACTCATTTCAGTAAGAGGAGAAACGAGGCAAACTACTTCCATTCTTATCAACTAATATAAAAATACATTCAGGAGAGGCTTTGCAAGCACCCTTAAGGCGTAAGGAAAACATATTCAAAGAATTGTGCTTAGATGTGGAATAGAGCATGGTCTTAAAATTTTCTGATGCTACCATTGCCAAATGTTTTCATTTTGGAGAACCGATTAGGTAAGATTTGTAGGTCAGGCTTAGTAAAGTATCAAGGAGTGAAGGAGCATTTCTTTTTATTTTTAAGTCGCTAAGATTGCAACTTTAAATGGAACAACAATATTTGCAGGCAATATTTGCACACAGGCCAGTTAATAAGGAAGATTATCCTATCTTGTCTGTCCAGCTCTACACTGCTAAGGAAAGATCAAGAAACAAGAGCAACCAGATTTCACATCATGTATCTTTTAATGCTATTCTTGTATAAATGCAGAATCTTAGAAACGTAAGAGAAATATCAAGCAATCATTTCTAGTTAGCTCATTAGCTCAGTAATTGAAATGCTTCACAGGTTTCTTGTTACCTGGCCTAAGTTACCTTTTTTTTTTTTTGAAAAAAAAAATTACCACTGCACTTTCCTTGTCTCTCTCTCTCTCTTTTAGGTGCATTTTCCAACCTCCCCACCATTACTTACATTGCAAACTCAAGTGATATGCTGTGAGTTTCAAGCTTCCACAGTAGTCTCTCCTAATTCCCAGTCCCTGTTTTAAAATCACCTCCTATGACCTTCTGGACTGGCCAAAATTGTTGGAAGCAAAAGGCTTGTGATTGTATAATAAAATGACCTAGTTCTTGGAATGAGTCTGAACTTTTCAGATGTTCTTGTAAAAGGAGGAAAGAGTTGCAGTTTACAACTGTATATTATTTTGATTGTGCTTCTGTGGTGCAACTGATCTATTTTTTTTGGCAATGGATTACATTTAATGAGTCAGTGTTAAAAGGTAGATAAATCTTTAAAATAAGGCCAACCAATGCACAAAAATATAATTAGAACAAAGCCAGGTGACCTTTTCAAATAATTGTAGCAATTCACCTAGAGTGTTTGCTGAGTGCATAAATGTACGCGTATACACACACACACACACACACACACACACACTTATAGAAATTAGGTATCATTTGATGGAGCTGTTGCAGTTTCTACATGTTGTGGGTCATTAGCTGTGCAGTTTTCCGGTGTATTGATGGATGCATTATTTAGTCATGTCTCCTCTTTCAAAATGGCTATTTTGTCTAATGAACTAAATGGCAACAAATCTGTACTGAAATAACTTTAAAAAGAGATGCTATTAAATTAATTCACTTTTGCTACATCCTGAGATTAAAACTGCCAAAGGTGAGCCTGAACTCTAATTTGAAAATCTTAGCTTGTGCTTTGTCACCTACTGGAATTCTCAACAGGAAAGGCAGAAAAGCTAAATTCAAATCATCTGCCTTAAACCACTGAAGTATTTGTGCAGAGCAGAAAAGGACATATGGAAGCTAAACTGGGATTTTGAATAACATTTTGTTTACAAGACAGGCTTCCTTTTGCACACCCAGTGGATTCGCATTTAATCTACCCAAAGACATAATATAATACTTCAGTCTTAGCTGACATCCTGTTACCACCAAGTTGGAGCCTTTTTATGTCACACCACACGGCAGCTGAGCCTGCTTGATTCAGCCTTACATGCTGGGGTATTATGTACTTTGGACAAGATTCATCACACTCAGATTACCTTCAGATTTACCTGAAATTGCCAGTTGTGTGTGTGCGGCTTAGTGCAATCCTTTGATGAGCATGAATTTCACTATAAGGCTCCTAGTTCCTTAGAATTAAGAACTTCTTGTTCAAGGTAATTATAATTGCAAATGGTTTCAAAGAGGTCTGCCATTTTTCCATGTTCCATAAGAAACCCCTCTCCTATCCTCTCCTCTCCTCTCCCCTTACCCTTACCCTTACCCTTACCCTTACCCTTACCCTTACCCTTACCCTTACCCTACACAATATAAAGCCGAATAAAGAATTGATCTGCTGGGTGGGATGAGAATCCCACTGGAGTAATGTAATTGTCTGTGTAACATTTTGCTGTCCATAGATGCATTAAATTATAGTTAGAATTGATATTGCTTTTCCTTCCAAATTACTGCTGGAGTCCCAATCTATAAAAACAATCCTCAACCACCATATGGAGATTGTCATGTAACTTAACTTGCAAGTTATTGTAAGGATTTTTTAAAAAATCATGCAAGAAAGAATTGTTTAAGAAGCAAGGTTGTGTAATGATCAGACTGTCCGCCTGCACGCACTCAGTCAGAAGTCTCATAATTCACTAGGCTATTTTGTATATGAAAGGACCTGTGCAATAGCACTTTAAGCCTTGCCAAAGAAAGTCAGAAAGTAAGTGTCATTAGTAAGGATAAAAGCAGGTCAGAGGAATAGTGTATTTAAAATAAGCCAATTGTTTATTTAACCTATACTAATATACAATCTTTTTAAGTCCTCAAATTCATAATATATATTGCTACAGTTCTTATAACTGTAAGGAAAGGAAGCTACAGCTGAGAAAAATTGCTGCCTAGTGGGATTATAGCAGAGCCAAGATTCAGGAAATTTAAGTGTTAGGTTTATTTTTTATTCTGGAGTATTATTTAAACTCTCAAGCCTAAGTCATGCTATGTCTTTCTTAATTTCCAGATAATCAGGATATGCTATTAAATCTGCCCACACCATGTGTTAGATTCAGAGGAGAGCAGAAGGAAACAGCAGTGAGAAGTATATCAACAGAAGGCATACACAGCAAGTAGCATGTTGATTAATGCATTAGTTGGCCTACAAGCAAGGGGGTAGTCTGAAAATAATCTAGTTTTAGTTTTCTAAGTCAGTCTCTCCAAGAAACTCCTGTTCGAATAGATTGAATTAGGTGATTGGAGTCTTGCTTTGCAGAATTTCATAAACAATGGGTTTCCCAAAATTTGTTTTCAATCCTTTCAGGGCAAACACATTAATTGGTCTTCATAGAGCATGTGCACGGGCAAGTGGTCTCCCTCCAGTCCTCTCAGGTGCAGCTAGTGTGTGTTCTCCATTAAGGCAAGTGTTTTTGACCTTGCTAGTCATGTCAAAGGGTCACTCCATTTCATTCACTGGAAGGATATTCATTTAACATCAGTTCAGTGATTGTTTGAACTTACAATTGTGCTGAACAAGCGATAGTTGCAGCTGATACTCATATCTATGTTTGCAGCATCCATCAATCAATGGGGAAGTCTGCAAGAGATTGCAAATGAATCAGAATCAGAATAACAGAGTTGGAAGGGACCTTGTAAGTCATCTTACAATGGACCTAGGTATTTGCAAGACTGCCTCCTATCAAATACCTCCCTTCGACCAGTCCGCTCCCACAGAGAGGGCCTCCTTAGGGTGCCGTCGGCCAGTCAATGCCGGCTGGCGACCCCCAGGGGGAGAGCCTTCTCTGTGGCAGCTCCTGCCCTCTGGAATGACCTACCCCCTGACCTACGTACAACTACGGACCTGCACCTCTTTCGCCGAGCCTTGAAAACCCATCTATTCCATGCGGCCGGCCTGGCGTAGTTCTAATTGTGTTTTGGTAGGGGTTTTTATATGGGGTATTTTAGAGCAGGCTTTTTATTTAATATTTATTGTGATTTTTATTATTGCCTGTTCACCGCCCTGAGTCCCGTAAGGGAGATAGGGCGGTATATAAATTTAAATAATAAATAAATAAATAAAATCTAGTCCAACCCCCTCCCCCTCCCCCACCCCATGACTGTGTGATGTCCTTGCGTAATGATCTACAGTGATTTGCTTAACAATGGCAACCAGAAGTGCTGGAATTTCCATCGCTAAGCAGCATGGACACATAATATCCTGTTCTATGATTGTGTTGCTTAGCAATGGAAATTTTGATCTCAATTGCCATTGTTAACTGAGGACTACCTAACTATGGTGTGTTCAGCTAAACCTTATTTAAAATTGCAGCAATAGTTTTAGTACTTCTTTGAATAGCTCATCAGTGCTACATTACTATAGGACAGACCAGTCCTTAACTGATCTGTAAAATAAAGCAGGATTGGGCTTGTACCAGAATGAGGGTCCATCAGAAAACTCCAGGACTGAGGCCACTTCCAAACTGCTGCCAAGAAAACTACAGTCCATGAAGTATTCAGGAGTTCTGTTAAAGGAGATTTTAGCATTTATGTAGCAAGTTTCCTTCTCTCTAGAGGATTTCTTTTCTTTTCTTATTTACTCTGGTTTTGAGCCAGAGAGCTTCCTTTTCTGGTGCCTTGCAAAGATTTAGCTTTTGTTTTGATATTTAGATGACTGTATTAATTACTTACTTAAGCAAATTTGCCTCTTGGGGATAAGTTGAAGGGAGACTCATTATTGTGAATTCCCAGGCATGCATATTTGCAGGAGGTAATTTTTGATGTATATTTTTACAACAAACAAACAAACAGGATGTATTATTAATTTAAGTCAACTTAATTTATATTTATTAGAATTGTGCTTCAAATGCACTAACAAATGCGATTTATATTTTGGTTTCATTAGTAAATCATTAACTGGACAGACTTGAACACTGGGCGATATCTAACAAAATGAAATTCAATGGTGAAAAAAATAAGATTCTACATTTAGGCAAGAAAAACCAAATGCACAGGTACAGTATAGGTGGTATCTTGCTCAATAGTACTAACTATGAGAGGGATCTTGGAGTCTTGGTGGACAATCACATAAATATGAGCCAGCAGTGTGCTGCAGCTGCCAAAAAGGCCAACACAGTGCTAGGCTGCATTAACAGAGGGATAGAATCAAGATCACATGAAGTATTAATACCACTTTACAATGCCTTGGTAAGACCACACTTGGAATACTGCATCCAGTTTTGGTCATCACGATGTAAAAAAGATGTTGAGACTCTAGAAAGAGTACAGAGAAGAGCAACAAAGATGATTAGGGAACTGGAGGCTAAAACATATAAGGAATGGTTGCTGGAATTGGGTATATCTAGTTTAATGAAGAGAAGGAGGAGGGGGGACATGATAGCAGTGTTCCAATATCTCAGGGGCTGCTACAAAGAAGAAGGAGTCAAGCTATTCTCCAAAGTACCTGAAGGCAGAACAAGAAGCAACGGATGAAAACTAATCAAGGAGAGAGGCAACCTAGAACTAAGGAGAAACTTCCTGACAGTTAGAACAATTAACCAGTGGAACCAACCTGCGTCCAGAAGTGGTGAATGCTCCAACACTAGAAGTTTTTAAGAAGAGACTGGACAGCCATTTGTCTGAAATGGTATAAGGTTTCCTGCCCTAGCAGAGGGTTGGACTAGATGACCTCCAAGGTCCCTTCCAACTTTATTATTATTATTATTGATCATCGCACAGTCAGCCAGATGTTCAGACTAGATTTGGCATTTTTTCTACCTATCGAGTCCTTACCAAGGACCTGGTATAGGCAGATGTGGATGTTTGATGGTATTGCAGATATCGTTGCAGGATGGAAGCAGTTCCTAGTAACGCCACCTTTTGTAATTGACTAATGGTGAATTTGTCAATGCCATTATTATTATTATTATTATTATTATTATTATTATTATTATTATTATTATTATTATTATTATTATTATTATTATTATTATTATTATTATTATTATTATTATCTCTATATTGCTAGGATTTATCTGAGTATCTAAGTAGCTTTGTTCTTTGAAATATTCCAAATAATTGAGTGGAGATCTCCTACTCCTTCTCGTTTTCCTTCCTGTTAAGAAATTATGGGCTAAGGTGACTTCACTAGAAAGGGGATTTCTGACTTACAACACGGTTGTAAACATCAGTCTTAAGAATTCATTCATAAAATGAAGAATTAATCTATTTGTGTGGAAAGATTTTGTTTGATTTACATGCTATTTTTTCTTTGAGAGTTCAGGAAGGCATAGGGATCTTCCTTTATTTTAACTCAAGAAGCATAATATGTTGAGATAGTCTTGGGATATATTGACTGACCTAAAATCATCCAGTAAAGATGGATGACTGATGGTGGATCTGACTGTCCTCAATCCTCAACCTTAGTTCTGTATTCTGGTGCTTGGATTTTGGAAGTTACTGTCTTATTTCTGCTCCCACGATAGGTTGTATAACTGCTGTATGGGCCATTTTTTAAAAAAAGATTGCACCAACAGGATATGATTAATAACATGGCTGGTGAGAGGGGATATTTATTTGTTCTGTTTGGGTTCTTTTGGGGATGTAAATAATGAGTAGATGGCTATAGGAATAGGATATGGAAAATGAATTCTAAGAAATCACATTGAACTCAACTGTACACCTTAAAAAAATCATGCTGACTGGCTCTTCAGAGAACAACAGAGCTTTTGAGGAGGGTGAGCTCCATTAGCAATGCCTTTTAGGTAGCATATTGCAGGAGGTAGCTGCATTATATGAGAAGTCAATGGTTGTGGTGTTACAGGAGAAGCTAAAGGGAACGGGGATCACTGGAGTCAGATGAATGCAACACCAGATACTGAGAACAAAAGTGGGAAAACAGTGGGAAAGAAAGACAATATAATACAAAAGGAGTTTATTGTAGGAGTGGTATAATGGAGAGTTTAGAGCAGGGGTGTCAAACTCAACTTCATTGAGAGCCACATCAGCATTGCGGTTGCCCTCAGGGGGCTGGGTGGGTGCGGCCTACTGGGTGGTTGTGGATGGAGTGGGTGTGGCCTACTGGGTGGGCATGGCCAGCTCTACACCGTTCGCGTCAAGGGTGCCTGTGGGGGCCTGGGCAGGAGTGGGATAGATCTGAGGGTCTCTGGTAGAAGGGGGTGGGACCAGGGCAAGTGCCAAGGCATGATCCACTGGAGGAGCCTCACTGTTCCTCTCAGGCCATGCGGGGGGGGGGGGCTTATGGAGCTAAGACTGAATGCGTTTCAGCATAGATGGCCACCACAAAATTGTACATTGGCTCCCGGCTGGTCTGGGCCAGGGCCAAGGCAGAGGGAGCCGTTCCCTCACTGTTTCCAGGATGGCTTTGCGGGCCACATGAAACCACTTTGCATCCGGCCCCCGGGCCTTGTGTTTGACATGTCTGGTTTAGAGCCAGGAGCGGGGCAGGTAGCAAGCATAGTTTCTTAGACCAAAATCAAGTAAGATACCTGGAGAAGTTATGTGGAAGTCAGAGAAAGCAAAATGACAGTCTCCAAGAAAGAGACACAATTGAATGAAAAAAAGAAACCTACCCCATTTGCAAATCTTTGCTGTTCTCCAGATGTTGATAAACTATAGCTTTTATCAGCCATAACTGCTTTTGCCAAGGGAACCCAAGGTTTCAAAAAACCCACCTCACAAGTGAAAAAATAAAAATACAGTAGCAACATAATAATAGTCTAGGGATGCATCCTTCATATGCAAACACCAGATGTTCAAAGGCAAACATAATACAATAGTGCTAAGTAATGTGCAAGAGATAGTCAAATACCAGCCCTAAATCAAACGGACAAGGCAGAATGCACCTGGAATGTTTAAGATTTCTCAATTTTTTTAAAAAAACAAAACAAAAATGAGTACACTGCTCACTTCCAAAATGAATTGTCTGCTTGTGATAATGTCAAGCAGAAATTTTAAGTTTCTGATCTGATATAAAAGATATTCTTCATGAAAGAAAATTGTGTTTTTTTTCTTTTCCTCCCCACTAATGTCTAGAGTTAAACTATGCTGGCTGTGTTTTGATTCAAGACTTTAAAAGAGACCTTTAACTTAGTCTAATTGAGCTACATCTTTAAAAAATCAACAAATGCTACTCTGTAAAGTTTTCCCATCTGAGGATTCTACTGTGCTTTATGATCTCTAATGGTAAAAGTGTCAATTCCTTTGAAAATATTTCACTTTTTCTAAATGAACAAATTATATTCAACTTAATCTATAGGAACAAAACCTGCTGACTTCTGAAATAGAAGGTAGTTATCCCAATCTAAAAGTATCTGCAACTCCATGTCTTCTGATTTATTGAAAAGAGAAAAGAAAAATTATTTCTACCCTGCTTTTCTTAAAACATAAACCAAAGTAGTTGTATCTAAATACCACAAAGATAAAAAAAAAAACCCAAGACAACCAATACCCCTCCACACACAATGTAGAAAAACATACCTAAATAAAAAAAAAAAATAAGGTGCCCAAATGTCTTTGTGCTCAAGTATCAACAAAGAAGTTTGGAAATAATTGATTTCCTAGTGTCAGCATTTAGGATGGTAGTGGGTCAATCCCAAACTGCAACCAAATTACAAGAGATAATGAAGAACCTTATGCTTCCCAGATTGGCTTTACTGATATAGTTTTAATGTATCATATTCCTCTAAGATTATTAAATTTGTCTGGCTAATTGCACATATTTACTTTTTTTTTTTAAATCCTCTGCATGTGTATGTAAGTTTCATATATGAGCTGTACCAATAGCCATTTACGTACCAATAGCCATTTAAATATATTCAGTACAGATGATGATTAATGCTCCCATTTCCACACTTCAGAGAATAGACTGACTTATGGGGCACAGGGGAGATTGTATCACATAAACAACTCTGTCCTTAAACAAAGAACTCACTTCCAGTCCATGGCATATACGCACTTCCTCAATGATCCAGACATCATTTAGAATTAAATCCAGAGTTATCATCTGTCTGGCTGGTTGTATGAGTTGCTTAATATGTCTAGACATGTTACTTGCTTTTCATGATTAAAACATGCATTTTCTGTGTCTACATACAGTCACTACTTATTATATTACTTCCTCCTTTGGCTGCTTCTTTGCGTTTTTTTCTTTGCTCTTATTGAAAATTTTAGTTGGAGGATAGCATATCTCAAATATTGTTAGATATGATCTTGAAAAACATTTTCGTTGTCAAAAATATTGTCATTGTTTTTTTATTAAGTAAGTGGTTCTCCCAGAAAACAGAAATGTCTACGAGCAAGTTGATCAATATAGTAGCTCATTAGGCTTGGCCTTCAATTTTTAATTCATGTTCATTAACATTAATTTAAACATATTCCTTTTTAATTAAAGGTTTAGCAGCTAAATTAAAAGAATGGGTCATGTCCCTCTGATGTGTTGAAATAATGCAGTTCATTACTTTCCCAAATTACTTGGATACCAATGCTGATCCACCAGCATTATATGGAAGAACAATAAAAACACAGTGTTAATACTGTGTTCTTTTGATATGACTATATTAAACATACCATATCCCTTGGGTCTTCCATGTAGCAGAAAAAGAAAATGTATTTAGCATACATTTAATTAATTAATTAATTCAGTATTTCCTGCAGAACTAGAGAGCCATATTAGATAAAAGCTCCATATTTATGTGCTGGGATCTTGGTTCAGGGATCCTGAACCATGGCTTCTTATTATATTCCTTCAAGGCTATCTTTAGTCAGAAGATAATTCTGCAGAGCCTTAATTTGATTCAAGGTTATTATATCATAGCTATGCTTAATTTTGATTGAATGTCACAATGAATAATGAAGAAAAGCAAAGATAAAAATTTTTATGACATTCAGATGGGGGTAAAAGATAAGTGTGCTATATATCAGTACTCATTAAAGCAGCCATTCCACTCCTAAAAAAGAAAACTTAGTTGGGGCACAGATATAGATGAACTCAAAGGTTTCCTCTGGAGGTATCCCAAAGCATTTTTAAATGTAAAATCTTGGTTTCTTAACACCCTAGTTCAGTGCTTTTTTTCTAAAAAAAAAAAAAAGGTGCCGGAACTCACACACATCATACAACCCACCTTGCACACCATACAAGGTTCCATCCAAAAAAGGTGCCGGAACTCCGTTCTGGGCGTTCTATGAGAAAAAAAGCCCTAGTTAACAATTTCAATCCCATTGCTATTTGAAAGTCTCTTCACTGGGCTGAATATTGAATAACTGTTTAATAGCTCCTGGATGATTACCTTTTCTGTAAAAGTAAATACCTGTTCATTCTATTTCCAGAAATTATATACAAGTTACTGTAGGAGATAACCAGGTTGAACCTGAGGGTGGAGTCAAATGCATCATCAGTCTGGAGTTCCTAGGTCCCTGAAAGAGACCTAAGTCCATCCCCTTCCCCCTTGAAGCCCATTGACTTTTATCTGGCACTTATTTGCCTTGAACGTTAGTAGATCAGATTCTTGTATATAGTTAGGATGGAATAAATTTTCAGTGCTTTTGAACTCTATCTGGCTCCTGTTTTCATGCACCTGCCTGACAGTTAAGAGACAGATCTGTAAGAGACAGATCTGGCATTGTGTAGATATTTTCACTGGAGATATGATATATGTAATTTGTAAAGACTTGATGTTATAGTTAAAAATCAAGATTATAATTCCACCAAAACTCAAATATAAAATAATGCACCATCTATGTTCATATAACTCTCACATCATCAACAGTAGCAAAATTTAGGCCCAACTAGTCAGATGAAGACCTTCATGAAATGATGGAAATGTTAACAGTGTAAATAAAACTAAACTGCAGGGCTATGCTACTTATTTATGATAATTAGTTATAGTCATTAGGCCTTACTTCAAGTAGAAATGTATAACACTAAACAGATGTTTCTCAAGATCAAATCAAGTGAAATTCCAAATTGTACTTTGCAAGTCTCAGCCACAGATATTATTTGAAAAAAATGCCATAGAGAAGAAAATCGGAAAGGGACTTTTCTTTTAATTCTACCATTACTCACTATGCAATTTGATGAATGAATTTCACTGGAAGCTAAAAGAGTTTCATTTGCAATTCACTTGACTTCTTGGCAGCCAAATATGCATCAGCTTCCTTGTCCCAGCTCCTGGCACTCAGCTTTACTATTTAAAAATGGATGATAAGCTTATATCTCAAGAAAGTGGCAATAACATCAAGGACCGTCATTAAATGACCATTGTCATTTAGATATGGTAACCCTAATATTTATAATTCCTGCCCTTTCCTGGTTTATAAACATTTCTGATATTCATGAGTATTGTTCTAAGAAGACAATTCTGGAAAGAGACAGCATGAGCCATTATGTTATCTCAGAGGTCTTTCACAGCCACAAGCCTATAACAAATAGCATTTCTTTCAATCTTCTTGATACCATCTGCTTCCTTGCCATAGTCAAAAGCTCCTAATGAGTGCAAAAGTTGGGTCACTCTATTCATCAGGAGGGCATTTGATGCTTATCATGTTATTTTGTAGGAATGCTGATTTGATCTCCTAGAGTTTAAGTACCCTTAATATAAGCAGCTGTAATGCAGAAAGGCTGGCACCATCCACTGAATTTATGTGAAGCATCGCCCCTAGTTAACTGCAATAAAATGTTAATTTAGTCTTTGATAGAACATATTAGCATGATAACTCACAGAACAGTTTTGGTATGCTAATTCTAAAATAAAAAAATGGGATTAATGCACAAATCAATATGAAAGCGACCGGATGCCTGACATGACATAACTGATCAAAGTTGCCCAAATTGTGCATAAATATATTAACAATGATATATGCATATTTTTTTTCTCTTGCCAGAAATTGCATGAAATTTAATTAGAAATTGGAGTCTATAACAATGAAAGCATAAAACTATGCTGTTTTTACCTTAAAAGATATTATTGGGTTCTGCCAATACAAATTTTAGAATCTACTCTTCCAAAAAATTGTCACGGAGTCTGAGGTGCTTAAAAAAAAAAAAAAAATCCTATCCTGGTTTTAAAATTATTTATTCTGATGTTTGAAATGCAGAAAAGAATTTTTCACCAAGAGAATACTCTCTCAGTTGAAGCCTTTCCTTCTCTATCTTGCTAAAGCATGGCTGGAATGCTTTAGCAAACTTGCATGGTTGACAATAATGTGTTAGAAGTCAAGCAGGGAGCAGTGGCCTATTCTGGCAGACTATTTTGTTTCACTCCAGTATTCTTTGTAGTAATACAGAAACAACAACAGTGCAGCTAAGGGTTTTGGATTCTTTAAAATCTCTATCACGTAAATGGAATCAGCAAGAGAGAAGAAATGGTGGGAAGGAGACAGGATAAAGAGTTGTTAAAAAAAGGGGGGCAGATCAAGCTGAAGGCTACAGAAAAGACGATTCTCCCGATGCATCCTTAAAGAAAGGAGTGGGCAACTATGACCCCTTTACGTCCTGTGTGCTTCAATTCCCAGAATTCTGAGAACTGCTAGTTCAAGAATTATGGAACTTGAAGTCCATAGGTTGTAAAGGGATCATAGTTGCCCACCCTTACTTAAGGGAGAGGCAGCTTAGAAACATCCTGGAATATTGATGATTCTTCCATTCTAAGCAATCCTTCCTCCTTCCACCTGGTCCCATGATTCAGAGGACAGCTCTTCTTAACAAGCTGGAAAGAATTCCCTTTGTAGTTAGGCCATTTGGAAAATGCCAAAAGGAGCAGTCTTAGATGCCGAGAATAAGCTTCCTCTGTTTTTAATCACAGGGCTGAATAGAATATAATGAATTCCTCTGATGAACACTGATGGTGATGAGACAAGCCAGCATCAGAAATAATAAGGGGCCTGAAGGCGTTAGTATGACAGCATGCTAAAATATTAATATGACTGATATCTATAATCTGCATGTCAATTGCTCAGTAGCTGCATTAATTGTGAATTGGTATGATGAGCATGTGTTTTAATGTATACACCTCTGCATTTATTTTAAACATGTACATTTTCATTTAAGAGGAGTAGCTTGCTTCCTAATAATTTGGATACAGAGCAGGGTTATTTTAAGTTAAAACCAACTATTGAAATGGACAAACATATATGAACTGTTTAAGCTTTGTTTCCAATGTCATCTCTATTTGAACTTGTTTCATTTCCTTAGCAAGGCAAATAGCATATCTGAGAGCTCTGCACTGCCACAAACCTATCCCTTACAATTTATATTATGAATGTTGAAGTATCCTGGGCTTATAAAAACTGCATGACAGCTATTCTAGAGTGATGGATAATCTCTTTGCATCTATAGCCTACACGAGCTACTTAGCTCTTTGGCTGGCACATTTAATTAATTGATGAGGATTCTAACCATAGGGAAAAAGGATATGTAGCCCAGCTGGTTGTGCCAAATTGGCACAAAACAGGAAACTTAGAGAGTAAGGCTGTGCGGAGAGTAGTGAGGATGGCAGAAAAGATTATTGGAAGTTAACTTCTTTCTATCCCGGATATAGCATACAAGCGATGCTTGACCGGGGTCTGTAGTATTGTCAGGAACTTTACATATCCTCTCCATGACCGGTTTTCTGTGTTACCTTCTGGGAGGAGGCTTCGCGGTATCCAAAACAGAACAACTAGATTCTGTAATAGCTTTATTCCATGTAGTACCAACCTTGTTAACTCTCAAGACTCTTTCTGATGTGTGTGTGTGTGTGTGTGAGAGAGAGAGAGAGAGTGTGTGTATGTATGTATGTATGTATGTATGTATATATATGTAGCATATGTATATGTATTTTCTTTTGAAAGCAGCCATCACAATTTCATTTTTTTCAATGTGTGCCAGTGGGTTCACAGAAAAAAGTGGCAATAAAGGTTATCTTAGTAGGGAAAAAAAGAACTAGGAATTAGGTTCTTTTTAAGTTTTTAGTTTAATTAGTTTTAACAAATTTTATTTTGTTCAGGATATATTTTAACCACCGGCTAAATAGATCAGATAGTAGAAAAAGGAATGGAATTGGAGGGGGGTTAACCTAGTTTTGGGAATAGGCAGAGTTACCTCAGAAGCATATCAAAATCCAAAGTTCAAAGTGTGGTAAGGCAGAAGAAGGTGAGAAGAAAGTCTTTGGCAACCAGCACAGCAGGACATTCTCCCTCTTTTTGGGAGAAGGACTACTTCTAAGTAAGGGTCAAGAGGGAAGAAATTACGATGCATTTCTCCCTGCAGCATGATGGGGGTGCAAACATTCAGGAGTTTAGCCAATTTGGATAAGGAGAAGCTAGAAGTTTCACTTATGGGTGATTTGGGGAAGGGTCAAGGTTTAGAAAAAATAGGAGCCAGGAAGAGAATAAATGACAGGAGACCAGCTAAAGAATGGAAATCTTTTCCATTTGTTGTTAGAGAAAGCCTATTTGCCTACAGAAAGGGGAGACTTGGCTGTACGCTTTTTGAAATACATTGGACCTTAGGTCTCAGAGACAGACAAAGGGCTGGGAATTTCACCCCTGAATTCAACAGCTTGCTATTGTTTGAAGTCAGCACAATACCATTGCTAAACTGTTTATGTGTCTATATGCTATTTATATTCTAGAGTTGTAAAACATTCACAATTGGAGGTGGGTTGTTGTTTTTTCCCACCTCCAGGAGCTAATAGAGTTCCTGCTTGGGAAATTTTTCTGGGAGATCAATTCTTGATCTTGGGATCAGCTTCTGTTATAGGGCAAGGATTACATACATTTTCAGAAACCTTGACACCTGGGAAGTGATCTTGCAAATGGAAGTGATTTTGAAAATTATACATTTTTGCCTACCTGTTATTTGCTCTGCTCCTCTCCTAATATCTTGTTCTATAATAGTGCTTTGATATTAAGGTGTTGATTACATGCAAGACATTGAAATATTTATGCATAGGCTAAATCACAGTACTTGTCTGCTTGAAACAAGCTTCTTTAAAAGAAATCATTAAACTGGGACTAAGACAGCACTTTTGACCGTGAAGGTTTATTTTCGGTGATATATTATTACAGGAATGGCTAGATTGTCTTCTTTTCATTATTCCTTTCCTCAAATTTAACAATCTTACACCAAAGCAACAATAAATAGCATACCAAACCAATGTAGAATGTGTAGCCGGAACATCAAAACTATATAGTATTGTGATACATTTGCATTCATTTCTCCTGAAAATCAGGTCACGGTTTCTCATGAACTGAAATCAGTTACCTATGAGAATCCATGTAAGCATTGCTTGACTTGGTTTCATAAAGACAATAATTCTAAGAACTTATCTCTGAGGTTTCTTATTTTCCTCTGCCTCTTAGTTCCTTCTTTCTTCAGCATTTTAGCTTTAGATTTCAAGCTTGTTTGCAAGGCTGCTTTGTTTATTACTGAGCTTTCTATGTCTCTCTAGAAGTAAATGCACAATAATTACTATAATGCAGATTATAGGCATCAGACCATTATCTATACTATGAGTATTAGCACAACTGGAGTTGTCTTTAGTAGTCTTCCACTGTCAGTTTTTGCCACAACACCTTATGTGCTCTTTAATCATGAAATAGAAGCACTGTTTTTTTGGAAGGAAAAGTTAAACCATAATGTTGTGGCACATGCTGTTTTAGCCTACTAGCTGCTTAATTTTCATTTCAAGCATCTGTTTTCTTGCATTTTCTCAGCAGCAAAAAAAAAACCCTGTTTGCTGATAGTTATTTGTCAAAAGTACAAAAGGGAGAGATTACAGTGCACAATTAAAAAAGTATGAAGTTATGAATAAACAAATCATACATAAAACTGGGATATCAAACTATTCCTTGGGGGCAAATAGATGCCATTTTAATTTTCTTCAAAGCTGTAAATCACTTCTCCACATTTCCTTTCATTATGGAAACTGTTTTTTTCCCCTTTAGGTTTTGTAATATATTTTTGCCTATCCTGCTGTTTCTTTTTATTTTAAAGCCATACATTATTTTTCCCATAAAAATATAATTCTGTGTAAAACAAATGTCAATTTTAAACTTAATTATTGAAGCATGAATAAAAACCATACAGTTCAAATCCACTTCTGTTTAAGTAGGAACCATAGGAATCATTCCAAGTCAGAGTGTATAGGATATTTTTTTTTTTACATTCACAATAGCTTTCTCTTGTTCCTTTGTGTATCAGAAACTAGACTAAAATCTTAGAAGCCCAATCATAAAAAAAATTATATAAACTGTTGTAATGGAAGATTATAGGAGATATGATGTTAAACCAATTATGGACTGTGTTATGTTTCCCTGTGGATCACTTTAGAGCTGGAATGGGAAGAGTTGCTATTAATTCTGTTGGATGCCCTTCTAAGACCAACATGCAAGAGGTAGCATTTTATCTCATTTAGATTCTAATTCTTTGGGTGAGGGACTATCCTATTGCCTAGGAATATCACTTGACTTAGATTTGGCATGAAAATGACATGAGTTACAGGTAGTCCTCACTAAACAACCATTTGATCAGCAATTATTTGAAGTTACCATGGTGATGAATAAAAGGACTTACTACGGTATCCAGGGCCAAAGTTATGGCCATTACAGCTTCCTCACAATCACGTGATTGACATTTGGGTGCTGGATAACCTGTTCGCACTTATGATGGATTGCCAATGCCCCACCCCACCATGCGATCACCATTTAATATCTTCCCTGCCAGTTTCCCCAGAAAATCAGTGGGGAAGCTGGTAAGGAAGGTTGTAAGCTGCTGCCATCTGGCTGGTTCCTTGGACTGTATGAAAAAAATCTGTCCCAAAACCCAAGCTTGGATATCTGCTTGGACTTCAGGACAGACTTTTTTCAGCCAGCATCTTTGAGAGTGCAAGAGCTTCTTGTCAGAGGATCTCTGCTCTACATAGGGCTGAATCAATCTGGTAGGCAGCTCTTTTGCTCTCAAAGAGGCTGGCTGAAAAGGTCCTTCTCTGCACAGACAGTGGAATGGGGACTCGTTCACTGGGCTGGCTAAATGAAGCTTAAATCCCAAAAATCCAAGTTCAAAAAATCCCCAAATCCTGTTCAGCCCACCTAAAGAAGGAGTTTTCTTCTGCTCTTTTTCTCCATGCCCTTCTTTGGCTGGTAGCTCTTTTTCTCCATATGTGTAAGAGAACTCTATGTGTGTAAGAGTTCAGCCCTCCCAGTAAAGGAGTTATCTTCTGCCCACAGAAGGAAAGAGCTGCCTCCCTTCCTAACAACCCATGCGGTCACTTAACAACCACAAATATGAGAGCCTGGATTGCAGTCATTGAGTCAAACAGTCACATGGGTGTCTTGCTTAACAATCCTAATGACTTAATTCTGGGCTCAGTCATGGTTATTAATTGAGGAATACCTGTGAATCTGCAAGTACAATGTTTCTACATACAAATGCCAACCAGAATAACAGAAACACATTTTACGGGGTGGTACACTATACATTGATAGTTTTTTTTTTAAATAGCAAAGATGAGTTGCTTTTAGCACTGCAGCTAAAAATGATCTTAATCTATCACTCCCATGTGCTACATTTCTTGGGCTGCTAGTAAAAAGAAAACGTCATGCATTTAGTTGATTTTCATTTTGAAGAATTTCATCCTATTCTTCTTCTGTTAACAATGAGGAGCTGCTCTGAAAAGTTAGTATTATGGCAGCAACTATTCAAATAGAACCATTAGCAACATCTATGGTTGTTTTTGTTGCATTTTAAAGAAGTTACCAAAAATGCTTTCTATTCTGTTTTTTTAAACAAATTAAATTCATTTTAAATGTACTTTGATTAAGCAGAAATACATGGGGCAATTCTAAAGGCTAGAAGATAACAAACAAAATGGTATATCCTTTGGAAGCCAGAAAATTACAGTTTTCTGTACATATCAGAGAAAATCTCTCATGTTCCATATGGCATATTTAAGCTGGCATATTTGAGAGCTAGAATTGATACAGTGGTTATATTAGGTTCTGGAAGTACAGTTCATAGAAGTTGGCTTTGTTTACTGTTAGTATTGTTAATTTACTTTTCTTCTAAGAATCAGATTGCATGCATAGAAAGCTTGGGAGAAATATAGTTGTTTATTTGCTAATTTATACCTCACCTTTCTCCCAGGCATTGTGGTGTATACAATACTCCATCCTTTATTTTTTTTTTCTGCATAATAACCTAGAAATAAAATTCCCAAGTCTTTCTCTGTGCCTATGGGTACATTTGAATGGTGGTTACCTGGTCCTACTTCAGTACCTCAACCACTAAAAGGTAATAGCAGTATCATATCCCATTTATACAAAGTACAAAAATGATAAGGAACGTCAGATTCCTTGCTGTTTTTGCCCTTTGGGAAAATTATAGTGAGACTTCCAGGGAGGATTGGCAGATTGAAGATGGCTCCATAAAAATCAGATCTGCTGTTTGCAACTAAGAATAAGGAACCGATAAATAGATGATAACTTTGACCCCCTTTGGATAAAGAAAAGATGCAAGATCAACCAAGCTGTGCTCCACATGGTTGCTTCTCATAAGGAGACAGCAAAGTAGCAGTCTCTGGAGAGTGTGAGAACCTGGAACTGAAGAAATTTACCTTACTTGCTTCAGATGCAAGCAGAGTCTTCCAAAAGAATTAAATTTGCATTTCCCTTGTTCATAATTTTCAGAAATTGCCAATTAATTTCTTTAAAGAAGCTAGAGACCTTCAAAATGATGAGGCTGGAAACTCTGGGTGAAGGTCTTCAATCTGTAATATAAGAAAATGCAGATTTATCTTTGTAATCTTCAAGAATTTAAAATAAACAGTAAAAAGAAAAAAGTTTTGGCTATAGAAAGTTTTTGATGGATTAAAGGCTCAGAAAATATTGGAATAATGAGTCTTGAAGATGTTGAAATTAATTTTTTAAAAATGTGTGCATTTTCATGAGAAAGAAAATCTTTTTTGTATGGGAGATGTAATAAGACAAGCAGCATAAAATGGTGTTCAGAGACATTTTTGAAGAACTGCATTGGGATTTTCAATTAATAATATCAGTTGTATTGTATTTTCTTGGGAACCATTTGTTCCCAGAAGAAAATGCTATAGAAAAAGATATGCAACAAAGTCTATCTGAGGACATCATGAACAAGAATTTGAAGAATATATCATTAGACAAAAAAGGCATTAAAAAGTTGGAAAAGGCTTTAGAAATTAAGAAGGATATAAAAATGATGATCTCAGAAAGCAATTGTTTCATCTTGCTGGACTTAGAAAAGAAGCTGTTTAAAG
Source organism: Protobothrops mucrosquamatus (assembly GCF_001527695.2). Taxonomy (NCBI): domain Eukaryota; kingdom Metazoa; phylum Chordata; class Lepidosauria; order Squamata; family Viperidae; genus Protobothrops; species Protobothrops mucrosquamatus. Next base: position 68,515 of record NW_015387741.1, on the reverse strand, counting down.
TTTTGAAGACATTTGAAATGAGGATCTGAATGGATTAAAGAGCAAGATTGTTCTACATAAAAAGAAGGAACTTAATTTGGTTTATTTGATCAGAGTTAAATAGGGTGTGTTGTTTTGGGTGGGGTTTTTTTTGGATTTGCTGATTTCTGGACTGAAAAAATGTTGTGTGGTGGATTTGCTTATTGTTAACACGGTGTTTAGGCCAATTTTCCTACACTTATTTTATGTATACTAATCATAAACATTTACATTGGCTTCGTATCTAACTTCCTTTTACTTACAGTAAAAATGTTTTGTGAGCTCATTCTTTGTCAAAAGAGAAATTATTCCTCTTTGTCATGTTAAATTCCATCTTCTGTTCACACCAGGATACCAGGATTACTTTATGCCTTGTAAATGTGGGTTTGCTTATATTAAAGAGTTGGGATATGGAATGATTATTTGAATGAGACATGTTATTTGGGGTGGGTATCTAATTGTCTTTCCACTTAAAAGAAGGGATATTTGTGAGCTTGTTCTCTTGAAAGGAACAATTGTCCCTCTGTCATATTAAATTTTAGTCTTTTGTTTACATTAGGATATTGGGACCACTTTATGCCTTCTAAATGTGGATTTGCCTACAGTTAAGACCTGAGATGTGGAATGATGAATGTTATGTCTGTCAATTAATGTTACTATTTTAGGGCTCTGTTTGGAGTTTTTGCTGACACCTGGACTGGAGAAGACATTACTTATTGGATTTGCTACAGTTTAGAGATGACTTATGGGATGAAGACTTTGATATCTGTAAATTAAGAGGAGGTGAAGAGAGAGTAGGAGGTTGTGAGGTTGCTTTCTTAAGGTTTATTTTGATTTTTCTTTCTATTCTTTCTTTTTTGTCTTTGCATCTTTTTCTTCCTTTTCTTTTGCCGCTTGTATTATCTTTCACTATTGTAATTAAAACTTTTAGTTAAAAATCATTTTTAAAAAGGAAAATTATAATGAAAATGAGATCTCTAATACTAGGATTTGTGTATTGTTGGATACTCTGTTGATCAAATAGTTGGATATATTTACCTCTTCCTAACTGTAAAATAGAACTATAATTGTTTACTTGGCTGATCCAGTAATGAAAATCAAGGCTGATTATGACAATCTTCATTCAGCCATGGGTTTTTTTTCTTATTGCTCATGTATCTATGGACACATACAAACTTTACTCTAGGAAGCAGGTAAGTAGAAACTCTGTGTAGAATAGTTAGCTTAGTTTCCCATAGGAAAATGTTTTTATAGGAAAAAGAAAGGCTACTGAGTTGACATCTGAGGCAGAGTCTTTATAAACAGAGAGAATTCTGTATGAGGCAAGGTAAGCCTGGCCTTGGGAAGGAAAAAAAACCAATGAACTATTAAGAGAGGGGAAAAAGGAAACTTAGTAACTTTGAAAAAGGTATGAGGTGGAGAGAAACTTTGACAGGTATTCAAGATTGTTATACTGTTTATTTATTTATAAACATTATTTGCCATTCATCTCATATCCAATAACTCTGGGCTACCTTACTGTCTTACAGTAATGCAGGGGTCTTCAAACCTGGCCCTTTTATGACTTGTGGACTTCAACTCCCAGAATTCCTCACCCAGCATGCCTGGCTGAGGAATTCTGGGAGTTGAAGTCCACAAGTCATAAAAGGGCCAAATTTGAAGACCCCTGCAGTAATAGATGATACCAATAGAAGATAATATTTGTAGCTCAGTAGCTAATATTTGAACTCTGAGGTCCTTGATGCTCTCTGCGCTTGGTTGTTTTCTTGGAGATGTTTTATTATGAAACATATTTGGTAATGCAATGACTGCAAGAAAACAACCAAGTTCAGAGAGCACCAAGGATTCACAGTAATAAATGATTCCAGGAATCCTTGCTTCTTTCTGTTCCTTCACCTTGCCTACTCCAAAAGTATGCCACTCTGGGAAGAACTGGAAGGAAAATGTTAATGGTGGAGGTCTAATAGTTGGCACAACCTAAGATGAATAGAGAATGTTACTGCCATAAATTATGTTCAATAGACAAACTAGTTATAATAATTAGTTATATCAAAGAGCATGAGGTATTGAGGGCAGCAGTTAAGAGCAAAAGCTTGGGACAATTCATCTGCTGCCCAAATGGATTTAATGCAGATTTTCCTTATAATTATGGATTGAGTGTTGAACCATTTGGTGACTGCAAAGAGGTAAAAGGGTTGTTGTTTTTTTGTATCTCTTGATTAACATTTGCTGGTGGTTCAAATTTGTGCAGCTGAGATGCAGTCAGGGGATAAGAGATTTTAAAGATCTGGAGTTTGAGAAAGGAGTTTTGCTATAAAGATCTACCCTTGAGGACTTCCGGTGGCAGGCAATTTCGCTGGTCGCAGCTGTTTGCTGCCTCCCGCCTGTTTTGCGTAAAAGCCGGTTTGACAGCCAGCATCTGCTGTCAAACGGCTTGATACCTTTCCCCTGGGCATAAGGGGATCGGTGAGCTGCCCGGGGTAGGAGTTGAGTTCCCGAGTCGTCCTATATGGACGATGTAGGCGAGAAC
>NW_015387741.1:60336-63162 GCF_001527695.2 Protobothrops mucrosquamatus | reverse complement strand
CAGGAACTAGTGATTTCTTGGGAGCAGTCACAACTGGAAAAGGAATTCCCAGCTAAAGAAAGACAAGGTTTAAATTCTTTCAGTGATAAGTGTTAAGCAGCCAGGATAACTCAGTTTCAGGCTGGTCTATTTCAGGACTTCACACACCTACAGATCAATGATTTGGTTGACCACTCAATCAAATCATTAAAACAAATACTGCAGAAACCAGATTTTCAATTTCATCACAGCCAAATTGGAGCTGCCTAATAGATTTTAAGCCCAAGGACCAGTCTGAAGAAGCTTATCCCTCAGTAGACCCACTGAGCAGATGACCATCCCAACTGTGTCACCTCAAGCCGTCTCCTCCATGCCAGGGGTTATCTGGATGATGAAGTGATTTGGCACGTGGACATATTTTCTGGAAATATTTAGTGGGTATCTTTGGTGCTGAGCAAGTAGTCTGTGTGTATGTTCAAAGTCAAATAAATTGGAGACAGCAAAGCTGCATTGGTTCAGTTGGAGCCGTTCTGGGGTACAGGCAGTCATCATTTAACAATTGCTGTGCTTAACAACAGTTTGCAGTTATGATGATGATGATGAAGCACTAACTTAATGACTAATCCTTGCATTTACAACCTTGTAAATGCAAATCTGTAAAGCAAAGGAATGCTAAAGTGAGATTATAAACACAGTCATGATTTCACTTAGTGACCACTTGTTTACTGACTAAGTAGCCAGTCCCATTTGTGGTCACCAAACAAGGACTGTCTGCATATGTGTGTATGTACACACACACACATATATACACACACATACATGATAAAACCAATAAATATCGATCACCAAGAGGAAAGTAATAAATAGTAAAAAATTTAATGAGCCATACATATATACACATACATACATATATACACATATACACAGGCACACACATATTTTAGTTCAGAGTTAATTTGAGCAAATACAGTATTCATTTTCTTGTGTGAATTGACTCTGTCCATTAGAATGAACACAACAAACTTTGTGGGCAAAGGATTGTGAACATATCAGGACATCTCACTTTGATGTAAGCATAAATCAGAGAATCCATTAGTGAGGAACAGATGGAGTTTTAATGGAAACTACCTCATCTGTTCTTTCTGAAATGTTTCCATTCTCATCTGCTGTGTCTGATAGCAAGATAATTTAATAGCTTTTTTTCCCTTCAAGTTTCAGTTAGTTTAATGCAGCAAATATGAAGAATTTCAATAGCTATCAAAAGGAGCATTTTCCTCAATTGCTAAAATAGCTGTTACTTTTAAACCCAAGAAAGGGTTTAGTTCATTTTAAGAGTTGCAGTGACCTAGCCCTGTTCTATATAATCTGAAGTTTATAACAAGTCTTGTTTGCTAAAGGGATTTTTCTTTTTAGTTTTTGTAAAACTTTAAACAAAAATACATGGGCAATGCCTGAATATATTTCATAGGTTATTGGAAGAGACAAGCTTCACTCTCAAATATAATGCATTCATGTATCAGGTTTCTAAATAACACAGTTGCCCTCACTAGCCTGCCCCTAGCTTTTCCTGTGAATGCTGGGAACTGTAGTTTGATGAGTATGTTGAAAATTCTTTAAGACAGTGGTTATTAATCTGGGAGTAATGAAGCAATTTATAATTCTTGTTTGTGAGTCAAGGATCCAGTCTAGGCGGCTGCTGTGAGTCATTTGTATAAAACAATAGAGTCTGAGTTTGGGGGGGGGGATGGGCCTAATGGCATTATTCTAGATGGAAAAAGAATAATTGGGTCAAACAGTTTAAGAACCGCTGCTCCAAGGATATCAAAGGCTAGCTTAGAACTACTTTCTCAGCATTTTCTGAAAAGAGAAGATGAAAAAGTTTTAAACTATGAAATAATATGTTTCCTCTCTATCAATGTATTGGATTTAACCAGTATATGATTTGGATTACATTTGATGCCTGTCATGGGTCTCTAGAGACGAAGACCATCACATTCTGGCTTTTGCCACCAGGTATACCTTTGACTCTTAGGAAATACAACATTCAGGCCATTAGATGACAGCAAATAAAGCTACAAAAATATTGTGTAATTTTCTGAAAATAAGTTGTCTAGAAATGCAATCTCTTAAAGGAAATGTTAAGGTTTCTGTTTCTATGTCACGGAGTTTCATTCTGCTTTATTCCACCCTTCTTTTATATGCCATCATCTAACTAACTAACCAGGCTGAAAGAACTACAGTACTTTGTGTGCATATGTTAATAATGTGGATTATCTTAATTGCTAACAATTTTATTCCCCATCCCTCACCCAGTTCAAATGCTTTATTGCAGACAAATTTCTGCCATAGATACAACAATTTTACTGATATAAAACATAGCAGAATCCATATCCTAGATAGATATTTTTTTCATTGAGGAAAAAACTCCTAAAAATTGAAATTTATCTAGGAGAGGACTAAACATGGGTATATAATTAAACATGCATCCCATAGAATGGATGAATATTAGCAGTGTATCCACATGTAATTTTGAAAGCATTTTACTGCATCAAATTTTGAAAGCAGATCTGGGTGTATAGTCATATAAAATAAATGATACATGTCTACATTTCCCAATATGCCTCTGGTTTTAAAACTGCAGAAGCAAGGGGACAATTTTCCCACATAATTATTTCTTTTTATTTCAGGCAATTTAGTTCATTGAATGAAGTTTCCCTTTTTCTCAAAAATACCATAAATTAATCATAGACAATACCAGAGATGACAATAATGTATGTGATACATTTGTTGCCATTGTTTTCATGAGGAGGAGGAGGAGGAGGAGGAGGAGGAGGAGGAGGAGGAGGA
>NW_015387741.1:56447-60300 GCF_001527695.2 Protobothrops mucrosquamatus | reverse complement strand
GGGACAATTTTCCCACATAATTATTTCTTTTTATTTCAGGCAATTTAGTTCATTGAATGAAGTTTCCCTTTTTCTCAAAAATACCATAAATTAATCATAGACAATACCAGAGATGACAATAATGTATGTGATACATTTGTTGCCATTGTTTTCATGAGGAGGAGGAGGAGGAGGAGGAGGAGGAGGAGGAGGAGGAGGATTATTCATTTTTCAGGCTACCATGCAATATATGTTTAATTATTTAGTCCCTTTACAGTTTAACCTGTGCTCTTTTAAGAAAATGGTGCCCCCCCCCAAAAAGCCAACAAAACACAACGAAACTTTAGGGAGTTTATGTGTAAATCCTATCAGTTTCCCATTAAGTTTAACAATATTATAAGATCTGTTTTGAGCACAGTATCTGCAAAGCATGTGTGGGATGGTCAAAGAGATCAAGTGTAGGTATGGCTGGGAAGATACTTGAAGGCACCCAGGGAAACGAGACGTAGAGGTTACTGGACGTTGGCCATGCCAGCAAAAATGAATTACTGATTTTGTTTATGATGCTCTGGACCAGCATCTGAGAAGTATAAAGAAGGAAGTTCAGAAACTACTGGGCAGCAACATTGGAAAAGGAAGAACATCCACCATAGATCTGAGCTCACACAGAAGACTGGAATGTCTCAAAGGTCTCTTGGTTCCATTCCTGCCATTAGCACACAGACTGAGTTTAGGTGTCCCACTATTGTGCAAGATAGGACAGTTGTTGCCATAAAGGTCAGGAGGAATTTTGTAGGATAATTTCTTTCAGCATAGGAATTCATATGAAGGAAGCCAAAGTAACAAACATGCATCATTGTATTTCATGCTATTGCTTTTTCTTGCCCAAAAGAGATGTGGATGCAGGTTTCTCTTGTTCTCCTCATTTCATCAAAAAGGTTGCAGAGACATTCTATGAAATATATTTCCAGTCTCTGGATATATGAAAGTTCATATAAATGAATATTTATTTGATAACATATTGAACTCACTATGACTCATCAAACTAAATTAGAAGTGATACAGGCAATATCACATACTCTGTACTCTTCAGCCCTAATGCAGCTTGAGTCATTTTAACAGATCACATTTCTCCATTAATCTTTCTTTCTTTCTTTTGAAAAAGTTTGCAAAACTTGATTAATTGTTAAGCTTTGCTGGTTCAAACTTTCAGAACAGCAATTATTATATTCAAGTGTGTCTACTGAGCCACAAAGTATTGATTATGTAATTAATGTGTAACTGCTTTTTATCGTGTGCATGGAATTCTGAATTCTTCGTATCACCAAACGGGTAGAAGTATGAACAAAGTTTCACAAGAGAGTAATTGGCTCATTCTTTTGAAAACTAATTATGTATTTATTTCAGATTTCACTTAAGCATATAACTTACTGCAAATTCTGATCATTTGTACTATGGTCCACCCTACACTCCATTGAATTTCCTGAGTTTACAGTTTATATATCTTAATTGATCTATTCAGTTTAAGTAAAATTTCAGACCTTGAAAACAAAGGCCATCTGCCATCCCTGAGCTTGTCTGATCAAGCTTATCATGCCTTTCACCCAGGCTGAACTCAAAGTTTTAAAAAGTCTCTACTTAATGTCTGTATGGACACAGTCTCACCCTAACCCTATTCCTCCTCTAGTCTACAGCAACAAGAGACAGGAAAGAATAAACAAAGAAGATATAGAAAAACATAAGCATTAGCTGTGTTGGACCAACTCAAGGTTTTTCAGTTCCTTTGTTCCTCAGTGGTGTCTTGTGAATTAGCTCCAACTCTACCTGAAATATTAAAAATGAAGGTTCAGGGCTTATTGGGTATATCAGGCTGGCAAAAATATGGATATTCAGAAAGTAGTGACAAGTAGCTAGAAAAAACTTTTCAGTTTTGACTACCAACTTGCACTTTTTTCCTACAAAATATGGCATGCCTAGAGGTATTCACAATAGCATCTATCACCTAGGATACAATTTCAGATGGTTTTAAATCACAGTTCAGAGTTACAACCTAACAAAAAATAGTGTTTAAGCATAACTGATCAAATAGATCCCCCGATCAAATGCTGAAAAAAGGAGACCCAAATTCTAAATTTGCCTAAGTATAATTCTTTTTTTACCTAAGATCTATTTTCTTTAATTCATGTTAAAAACAAAGAATTTGTACTTGACACTTACTTGTTGCCTTGAATTTTTTAAAGTTGTACTGGTAATGCCAAACCATTTCTGAAATGGTTTGGCATTACCAGTACTGAAGAACTGCAGGGATTAGTCCAGGCCATCACTGGGAGTCAATACTGACTTATACACACATACACACCCACACATTACACAGCTATCACTACTGTACATATATAAATTACAGAAGATAGCAGTCCACTTATTGATGCTATTTTATTTGACTTCTGTACACTGTATTCTGTGTGTGCAAATTCACACATATAGCTGAACCTATGGCAACAAATATTGAGAACTGAGACTGCTAAAAGAAGGTCTAAATCACTGCACTTATAATTTGTTGTAGCAAATTTGAAGGAGATTAAAGATAACAGAAGATTCCATACTATAAACATGCCAAGGAAACATAACCAAGTACACTTGGTCACACTTAAAAAAAAAACCCAACATGGCACAGAAACATCCGTATCATGATTTTGTGTCTTAGATGTTTCTTGAAGTCCTTAGAAAAAGGCCCATACAGTACTTGATACCTGAATCAGCCATAATCATGAAATATATTTATTTTCATTTACTTTAGGATAAGCAATAAATGTGTAGTTATGTTTAATGATCCTTGGATGGAAAAACTAATACAATAGATTCACTTCAATGTATTCAACCTATAATCTCTCTCTCTCTCTCTCTCTCTCTCTCTCTCTCTCTCTCTCTCTCTCTCTCTCTCTCTCTCTCTCATTCTCTCTTTTTTTTTTTTTTTGGCATCCTGTCAATCTGTAAAATGCTGACCAAACTGGCTGTGTGTATCCTTGGAAAGTCTTGGGCAGGGCTACTCTTCATTTCAAGGATGATCAACCTTTTTATGAGAAAGAAAGAACTGAAGTGGATATGACAATGGTGAAAAAAAATTAGAAGGATCATGTTATACACATGAACAGAGCCAGAACATGAACTTCTTAAGGAGGAGTTGAAATGGTTAACTCATATCAAGCCAGCGAGAGTAAGAAAGATGACCTTGATGGAGATACAGTCTGCAGGAACTGTTATCCAGGAAAAAGAAGCTGATGCATTTTTAAAGTCCAGACTGAGATAACATTCAGAAGTGTCTGATGCAGAGACCTCCCTAATCTATGAACTATAAGAGGAGGAGATATCAGATTTGCAAGAATCTGTTATTATAGTCAAGCTCAATAAAAGTGCCTTTAGCGTTACAAAGGAGGTATTTTTTTTCCTGATCTAGTCTACCTTGTGGGATTGACACAAGTCGATTTTGGACTTTGCACTCAATTGTTTGCGTGTTTCCTGCCTCAAAATAGCAGAAAAGTATGCTGTGAACTACAACGAAAGATATAATGGTCATGTACAACAATTTTTTATAAGGAATATCTGCTTGCTGGCATCTGTGGTAAAGGAATAAGAAAATAGCAAGGTGGCATTTACAATGGTGCGATCAAAGCCTTATCTTTTATGAATGCAATGCGTATACAAAAAAGGTGGATTTTTGTGCTTCTGTAACTGCCATCTTGCCTTTCTTGACACCCCCATATTGTGGACAGATCATTCTAGTACTCAGAGAAATAAAATTCCAAACTTTAGCCTTAGCAGAAAAAAGGCAAAAGAACTGGTCACATCCCACTTGTGCCAGAAGCAAGGATTAGCT
>NW_015387741.1:52783-55677 GCF_001527695.2 Protobothrops mucrosquamatus | reverse complement strand
TCTTTTATGAATGCAATGCGTATACAAAAAAGGTGGATTTTTGTGCTTCTGTAACTGCCATCTTGCCTTTCTTGACACCCCCATATTGTGGACAGATCATTCTAGTACTCAGAGAAATAAAATTCCAAACTTTAGCCTTAGCAGAAAAAAGGCAAAAGAACTGGTCACATCCCACTTGTGCCAGAAGCAAGGATTAGCTAGTGACATCATTATTGTCCAGGAGACACCCAGCTGGGGCTCCTTTCAATTCCCCGGCAGGAGCTGGAGTGAAGGATGGGCGCTCACCACATCCCACAGCAGCACATGGGTCTTGAATGCAGGCTTGCTAACCTCCAACACAGCATCCTAACCACACATGAGCCACCGTGCTCCTTAGAAGAACTGGTAAGAAATGGCAACAATTTTATTCAAAATTAGCTGTACCTGGCCATGCGTTGCTGTGGCTCAGTCTGGTTAAATGGTGTGTGTTGCTTTTACGTCCAACAGATGGCGCTGTTTTTCAAAAAAAAGCATGTTTTACCTGTCACAGGTGTGACATCTATATAATAGTAGGTATATAAAAACACGCCCGTATTCGAATGCAATGTTGTGTCAAACTTTCAAAGCAATCAGTGAAGAACTTTCAGAGATTTAAGATTTTGAACAAACGAACATTTACATTTTTATTTATATAGATATATAGATGGAGCTCCAAGATAAAAAACAAATACGTAATTTGAAATTCAAATGGCATCTGAGATCCAGTTTCAGGCCATTGCAAGACTTGATGGGATGGAGGAGGGGGAATGATATGCTAAATAAAAAATGTTAAAATAATTAAAACCAGGGCATTTGTAGAAAGGGTAAAAAAAGACAGTTATGACTGCACAATCCTCACATATCTGCTTTTTTAAAATGCGTATTGGGTGTCATTCCATGTCTGTAGCCCCAGTTTGAATTTTGGACTTCTCTAAAGAGGTTTCTGGCTCTATATTTTGGAAAATGTGATGAAAACAAACAACATAATAGACCTAGCAGACTACAGAACCACGTGAAGTTTCCACCAGTTTTAGCAGCAAATCTAGGCAACATAGAAAGGGGAAATGACTTTATTTCCAATGCAGATTGAAATGTACTGTTGAGAAAAATTGTTTCCTTTTTCCCCACACCTATTCATATATCTCCTCTGATGCTTCTCTTGCCAGATTCTTCCTTTTATTTTTCTTTTCTTTTCTTTGGCAAAGCAAGGCCATCAGCATAGCCTCTATAATGCAAAGCTTTTCAGTGGATGTAGGACAATTAGTTGAAAAGTATTTTAGTTGATTTTTCTCTATCTTTTAAGTATCCAATCAATTCATTAGACCTACACTCATTTTCATATAACCAAATTCTTTGTGGTTTATGTATTATTGAGAGAAAACAGAAACAACATATACTCTTTCACTCACTGTCAGAAGGGAAATCCAGATTTAATATTTTCCCTTGTAATAGAAAATAAAGAATCCTAACTCTCAGCATCTTGAATGAAAAAGAAATTGCACTAGCTGATTAAATTTGTCATCCATAAGCGAATAAACTAAAGCTTCACTCTACAAACTTACCATTTAAACTAATGAAGGTTGCAAATTGATGAACCTGGAAGCAAATTCACTCAACACAGTGTGAGTTACTTATGAGTAAACAAGCATGGGCAGAGTTTGCAAGAGTAGCAAAAAGTTTAATTGCAAGCAAAAACATAAAATTTAAATCTATGTGTTGCAGATGTGGAATGGCATTCATTACAATGCACTCTCTGTCATAGGCACTTTGTAATTCAGGGAGTGTTGTATCTTCTTTGTATTCCTGTGTTTCCAGACCACAGTGATGAATACACACACATTCATTTTTTGACAGTGGCTCAGATTGGTTGGCTTCCTCTGTCTTACCTAGTGCCTTTGCCATTCCAATTCTCTACTTGCTCTAATGCAATTTCAGTGCTCAAATGTTACTTGATTAGATTGCACCTGTATAAGTTTCCATTTAGAGAAGCAGTTCACGTAGTTCCTAATGTATATCCTAGGCAACTTTTTTTTTAACATTGATTCAGCTCAGCATCTTTTTCAAGGTAAAGGTACAAGGAAGAGAGGAAGAAGTTTTAAGAATTCTCAGAATTTTACAGGAAATGCAGTATCCATTCTAACCAATGCTGGAATCTCACTCATAAATGGGTTGACTGATCCAGTTTTCTAGAGGTATCACTGGTCTGTTCTCATGTCTTTCCACAATATTTTGGTAGGAATAGTTTTTTCTTATATTTTTAAGAAAATATAAGAATATTGAATGCTTCTAGTATCATAAATGTTAATTGAAAGCTTATTTTGTGCTTAAACTAACTTTTTGCATTTGAGATATTATACTGCAATTACACACTTCACACCAAGAGAATATATATATATATATTGTTAGTTGCCAGAACTTTTGTACCCTTTGAAGAAAAATTGCCACTTGAAATTCTTTAATCTACCAAGAGCCTAAGATGACTCTTATCTTAACACAAAAGTGGGAAAAGTCAATCTTGCCATTCATGGAGTTGCACCAGCTGACCTGTGTAAAAATAAAAGTTTGTTATATTGAAGTGACATTTTGTGAAACAAGACCTTTTAACTTGTCAAATGCAAACTCTTGTTTAATACTCCATTATTATTATTACTAATGAATAATTATTAATCTTTATTAACTGTTATACTGATGACTTGCCTTGAGGGGGATAACAGAATATTTCACTAAAAAGATAACTCCTCAGCCATTTTCTAAAGCTCCAGCTAGGTTGAGCAGCTGGTTTTTCATGGAAAACAGGCACTTTTCCACATCTTCTGATAAGAAAGGTATGAAAACACAGCATGCTAACTTAGTTGTGACATCTAACAACCACCATG
>NW_015387741.1:47940-52177 GCF_001527695.2 Protobothrops mucrosquamatus | reverse complement strand
CTGTTATACTGATGACTTGCCTTGAGGGGGATAACAGAATATTTCACTAAAAAGATAACTCCTCAGCCATTTTCTAAAGCTCCAGCTAGGTTGAGCAGCTGGTTTTTCATGGAAAACAGGCACTTTTCCACATCTTCTGATAAGAAAGGTATGAAAACACAGCATGCTAACTTAGTTGTGACATCTAACAACCACCATGCTTAGATAACAACACAGGCAAAAGTCACAGGGATGGGTGGAATAAGTTGGAAGTTTAGCCAGGAACTTGAATATCCTCTTCCGGGAAACACTTTGAAATTGTCTTGTTGGATATCTCTGCTTGTAAATCTTTCAGAGAGCAGAAACTCCCTTTGAAACAAAATATACTGTAAGAAAGACATTGGGAGGTCCATGAGAAGGAAAACATGTAACATCTATGATAATGCTTCTCTAACAGTGCTGGAATGTGGTAATATCGTTTTTTTCCTTTTATTGGTGTGGAATTTATATGTTACTTATATGTAAGGGTGTAGGTCTATAGATATGTTGTAAATGTGTTATGTATGTGAACACTTCGAGAGCAAGCAACTAAATTTTATTTTTAATGTGTGCCATTGTGCCCACAGTAAAAAATGATAATAAAGGTTGTCTGTCTGTCTGTCTGTCTGTCTGTCTGTCTGTCTGTCTGTCTGTCTGTCTGTCTGTCTGTCTGTCTGTCTGTCTGTCTATCTATCTATCTGAACTTGCTTTTAGCTATACTATGTATTTATTATTTCATTATTTTGCTCTCTTGAAGTTTTAATGATTCCTTTTGTCAGTTTTCATTTAATAAGAAGTAAAAACTACTTCTGTTCTCCTATGAATTTAAGTCTTATGAGTTTTCTTGAATGGGCCTTAACTATCCCTTATTTGTAAGAAATACAGCCAAAAGTGAATTTCACACAAAGCTTCTGTACTTGACGGAATTGTGAGCTGTGTGGCTTTCCTTAAAAATCATCCACAAAAGGTGATTAGGACCTGGAGTGTTGTAAATCCCTTTTACACTGACAAATTGGTCAAAATTCTGTTATGTAATTCTGTTATGTAATCCCACAATTGAGGGAAATATTGGATTTTCTTGGAGTAAAGTCAAAGACAGACATCTACTGCTTTCAAATTTCTTAGAATTCTGTCTCTATCATCATAGTCACAGGGCCATGAGTGTGGAACTCCTAGTCCAAAAACTCAGAGGACACCAGGTTGCCTATATCTGTTTTAGTGAGGTATGGTGTTATCCTCTGTTGGAAGGCAAAAAAAACCCTCTATGACACACCTGCTAGCCAGGCCACATACCAACCCATCCTTTCCTCAAATTCTATAGGCAAAAGCCTCCCCAGCCCACATGTATGGTTACAAAAACTACTTAAAACCATTTTAAGCTGACAAAGCGCAGTCAGTGAGTACCAGCAAATCAATCAGGAAACAAGATCCCATAAATCACAGTGAAAATTATGAAAATCTAAATCATAACATCCAGCCCCAGATCTTTGACATCACACTCCTCATAAAATTCCACAGAAGATTCCACACTTAGAAAAGTAGAAACCTTTTCACATGATCCCCAGGGCAAAAACACTTCGAATCAACACACCACACAATAAAAGCCCACCTTCACTATACATTACTACTCTCAACTTTCTGATTTTATAGCCACGTTCAGGACCTATATAGTCACTACACTATCAAATAAACCATCCTCCACCTCAAGCAAGTTGCTCAGAGTGTTTATTTTCATGACCCGGCTTGGAAAACAGACCAAAAGAATTTGGACAGTTTGGTCTAAAGTCATTACCTTAATAGATAAAGGCAGGATGATTTCCTAAGATACCTGGGAAAACTTAGCAATCATAAGAGAAGAGGATTATTATTATTTTTTTACAAACCGGTAAGTGGTTCAAAGTAATAGAAAAGTCTTACCTTAAAGAAACTGAGCCAAATTGATTGGAGAATTATAAACAAGTGTTTCTTTATTAGAAATACGGTGATCACTAGGCTCCCAGCAAGAGCTAGAGTTCTGGTGCCAAAAGGTTCAAGTCTTATAAAAAATAACAGAGTAATTGAATAATTAGTTTACAACTATAGATAAAGAGTGCAATAACATCAAAGGAACCTGGCGATGTTTTCTTGTCTGCTGTAGGAAAGTTCTCAGCATGCCACCATCAGCATGCCAAGCCATAAAGAGTACATTGTTTTTACTTTGCTATGATAATAGGATGATCTTCTTCATACCCCCAAGGCAGGGAGATGGCAAATTATTGAATTTTACTGTTTCCTTGAAATAATTGCAATTACTAGAATAATTGCTTACAAATCAGAGTGTCTACAGGGTCAAGGAAGCTGTTATGTCACAGGGAGTGTAGGTACTAAGAAAGATTTATGTCAGTATCTATACAGTCCCAGCTGACCTTACACTTTCAGAAAGCTAATGATATATAGCAGGGCTGTTTCAAGGAGGAAGAGAAGAAAGAAGAGTAGGAATAAGTGCTGATTCCTTACAATGAAAGGAAAAGACCTGTGTTAGTAGTGAGCTTTTTAATCATTGATCTGGAAACAGGAGCAAGGGCTTATCTAAGTTAGTTGACAAAACCTAATAGGTTAGGGTAATGAAAATGGGCAAAGATTAAGAGGGTGTTTTAAAATAATTGTGGATAGGAAAATTCTTATTCATAATAACTACATCTNGGAAGGCCACTGGTAACCAGTGCAGCTCGCGCAGCAGCGGTGTTACGTGGGAGCGACGAGTCCCTCCCAACACCGCCCGCGCGGCCGCATTCTGGACCAGTTGAAGTCTCCGGATGCTCCCCACAGGGAGCCCCATGTATAGAGCATTACAGTAGTCCAGGCGGGAGGTGACGAGAGCCTGAGTGACTGTGCGCAGAGCAAAACTACTTAAAAACAAAACTACTTAAAACCATTTTAAGCTGACAAAGCGCAGTCAGTGAGTACCAGCAAATCAATCAGGAAACAAGATCCCATAAATCACAGTGAAAATTATGAAAATCTTAATCATAACATCCAGCCCCAGATCTTTGACATCACACCCCTCATAAAATTCCACAGAAGATTCCACACTTAGAAAAGTAGAAACCTTTTCACATGATCCCCAGGGCAAAAACACTTCGAATCAACACACCACACAATAAAAGCCCACCTTCACTATACATTACTACTCTCAACTTTCTGATTTTATAGCCACCTTCAGGACCTATATAGTCACTACACTATCAAATAAACCATCCTCCACCTCAAGCAAGTTGCTCAGTGTTTATTTTCATGACCCGGCTTGGAAAACAGACCAAAAGAATTTGGACAGTGGTCTAAAATCATTACCTTAATAGATAAAGGCAGGATGATTTCCTAAGATACCTGGGAAAACTTAGCAATCATAAGAGAAGAGGATTATTATTATTTTTTTACAAACCGGTAAGTGGTTAAAAGTAATAGAAAAGTCTTACCTTAAAGAAACTGAGCCAAATTGATTGGAGAATTATAAACAAGTGTTTCTTTATTAGAAATACGGTGATCACTAGGCTCCCAGCAAGAGCTAGAGTTCTGGTGCCAAAAGGTTCAAGTCTTATAAAAAATAACAGAGTAATTGAATAATTAGTTTACAACTATAGATAAAGAGTGCAATAACATCAAAGGAACCTGGCGATGTTTTCTTGTCTGCTGTAGGAAAGTTCTCAGCATGCCACCATCAGCATGCCAAGCCATAAAGAGTACATTGTTTTTACTTTGCTAAAATAATAGGATCATCTTCTTCATACCCCCAAGGCGGGGAGATGGCAAATTATTGAATTTTACTGTTTCCTTGAAATAATTGCAATTACTAGAATAATTGCTTACAAATCAGAGTGTCTACAGGGTCAAGGAAGCTGTTATGTCACAGGGAGTGTAGGTACTAAGAAAGATTTATGTCAGTATCTATACAGTCCCAGCTGACCTTACACTTTCAGAAAGCTAATGATATATAGCAGGGCTGTTTCAAGGAGGAAGAGAAGAAAGAAGAGTAGGAATAAATGCTGATTCCTTACAATGAAAGGAAAAGACCTGTGTTAGTAGTGAGCTTTTTAATCATTGATCTGGAAACAGGAGCAAGGGCTTATCTAAGTTAGTTGACAAAACCTAATAGGTTAGGGTAATGAAAATGGGCAAAGATTAAGAGGGTGTTTTAAAATAATTGTGGATAGGAAAATTCTTATTCATAATAACTACATCT
>NW_015387741.1:29144-47570 GCF_001527695.2 Protobothrops mucrosquamatus | reverse complement strand
TGCTGATTCCTTACAATGAAAGGAAAAGACCTGTGTTAGTAGTGAGCTTTTTAATCATTGATCTGGAAACAGGAGCAAGGGCTTATCTAAGTTAGTTGACAAAACCTAATAGGTTAGGGTAATGAAAATGGGCAAAGATTAAGAGGGTGTTTTAAAATAATTGTGGATAGGAAAATTCTTATTCATAATAACTACATCTGGGCTATCTGATGAATTTGAACCAGGACAGATTTAAATCTAAAGGAAGTACTTCTTAACAGAAACTTGGAAATTTGTGGGGGGAAAGGTAGCAAGGTCTAGCTTGAGCTACTTTTAAAGGTCATCACATATTCATAGAGAATGAACTATTAATGGCTTGTAGTCGTGATCATTAAATTCTGCCTTCCGGAACAAAAGTAGCATGCCTCCAAATACTAATTGTGGGTGAACAAGGCTAGAAATAGGCCACTTTACTATCCTCCTGCTTGCTGATTTAGTATTGGCATCTGGTTTGTTCCCATGGAAACCAAATGCTAGAATAGATAGGCCTTTGGCCTGATCTAGCACAACAATTCTATAGTCTTAGGTTATTAACGTGTTTCATGTTAGGATCTAATGTGTTTTTGGATTCTTCAAAATGATCCACAGCGCTTTATTTTTTTTATTTTTTCAGCTGGTCTTAAGAGCAAGACATTCAAATCCTCATAGTCTTCTTGACCATGTCTTCTGACTAGTTCAGGTGTTCATTTACTTTTTACTTCTTACTACTTTGCAATTTCAAGATTCCTCAAGGATATTTTGATGTCTTTTTATTTGTGATTGACAATAACTAGAACAAAATATGAAGGAATTGCCTTATGAGGGTTATACAGGTCAGAAAACTGTAAGACCTTTTTGATGTCCTCTATTTGTCTAGTCTCCCTCTGGGCTGGGAAGGCAGGCCCCTGGTTGAAGCTCCCTGGCTTGCTCCCTTCTACTAGGTGCATATTTGGGAAAGAAATTGACGATTTAAAGGTTTGAATGCTAGAGATCCATAAGGAATACTTTTGAGAAGTAGCAGGAAGAGTCACTCCAATGATCAGATAAGCAGGACTTGAGCCCTTTCCAATAATCCAATTTGAGAAAACATCTATCATTTATTCAAATACATATGCAGAACTTTTATATATTTATTTATATATGCAGAACTATGTATATTACACACACACACACACACACACAAACTATATATATATAATTTTGAATATACGAGTCTCAGGTATATTCATATTCAAAAACTAAAACACAGATCACTGAGACTAAAAATTTATTTAAAAACTTAGCTTTCATCAGCGTCTGCTGACATCGTCAGAGTTCTAGCCAGGATTGAGAACCACATTCTTATAGTCTTTGTAACGCCAAGTGTTTGGCTAACGACCGTGTTACCGGTCTATTCAGCTCCCTCCCCCCTGTAGTTAATTGCTGTGTTGTTTCCGTTGCACTCGTTGACATCTGTTTAAATTTTAGGCACCCTGCTCCTCTCCTCATGCCCCGCCCGTGTGGAGTGTGTATTCTGCCGTGCGCAGTCATCTTGCTGCTTTTCTGGTGTTTGCATATGCGATGCTGCCGTTTCAGCTGGCTGTTCCTTCTTGCTGTCATTGTCCCTGTCCATGTTGGCTCCAAGTCCCCTGCTGTCACACATTGGCAACGTCTGCCTCCCCTAGACCCCTCCTTTTTCTTTTTCTTTATCTGGGGTCGTTCCTTCCCATCCTCAAGCTCTTCCCCCGTATAAGGTCCGGCAAGGGCGTGCTGACCGGCTCGCTGTCCCAGTCGCTCCAACACTCCCCTCCACACCCACCCACAAACCTTCCCACATTCCCACTTGAACATGTTTGAGTGGGAATGTGGGAAGGTTTGTGAGTGGGTGTGGAGGGGGGGCGATGGAGCGACTGGGACAGCGAGCCGGTCAGCATGCCCTTGCCGGACCTTATACGGGGGAAGAGCTTGAGGATGGGAAGGAACGACCCCGGATAAAGAAAAAGGAGGGGTCTAGGAGCAGACTTGAAGTATACTGTAGTGGCAAAGGGGTGAAGCAGTGGAGTAATCAGCACAACAGTATGAGGAGAGACGCCTTGACTGACACGGTTGTAAAAAGGGGGGGGGAGAAATTGACTGCAACCCGATTATAAAGCCCTGTAAGACCCCTGAATTGGAGAAGAATCACAGACGTATGGTTGGGGGTGCGGAGAGAATGACTGGGGGTGGAGGCACGGGGGAAAGCCCCCCCAGCCTCGGCGTAGGTATCAAAGGAATGTGTGATGGGAAACAGAGAGGGGAAGTGAAGGGCTTACGCACAAGTAGAAGGAATGTATCCAGAGCGCAGGAGCACAGGCAGCTGGGTCCGATCACACGTTCACGTAGCCGGATGCAGGCACTTGAGGGCTGCATATAAGTTCCACCCTTAACTGCCCTTTTCAACCCTGATGATGTCGGGAGTGCCTGACGAAAGCTTGGTTGCCTGTATTTTAAATGTTTTAAATGCTTTTAATGTTTTAAATGCTTTTAAATATTTTAAATCTTCTCTTGGTGGTCAATGTTATTTTTGGTTTTGAGATAGGTATATATATATATATAGGTATATCTATATGTATATCGATCTATCTGTGAACATACTGTATGCCCTGTACTGTTATCTTCCTCTTTCCCTCCCTTACTTTTCTTTTCTTTTGAGGTTGTACTCAATCAATAAAGGCAAAGGGGGGAAAATACAGCCTAAGATTTGAAAAGGAGAAATGCAGTCCAAAGGGCAATAGGTTAATTTAGAGTCATGGACAATTTTAGAGTAAGATAATAACTTCTTAAAGTGGCTCCAGCTGGTCCTTTCAGTTTTTCACTTCTATAAAATTCTTCATGTTGGTTTAACCAATTTCTGGATTAGTTTGAATGAAATAAAAAAGTTTGCAGACTTACCGTATGTTTGTGCACACTGTGGGCCAAATGCACTTTTTAAAATGTTCCTAAAAGTATTGCCTTTCCCCCCCCCCCCAAGGAATCCCAAAGGTGCTTTTTAAACAACTGGGCTTTCTTTGTTTTCCTTGAAAACATTTCACTTCTCATCCAAGAAGCTTCTTCAGATCTGATTGAATGATGGAGAATGGAATAATTTTTTTAAAAGGCAAAGTCCAGTTGTCTTTTTTTGAAAAAAGCATCTTTGGGATAACCGTGACCTGGATACTGAGAAGCTCCATAGACATTCCCCAAGGAATCTTCCCAATAGAATACATGTTAGGATTTGCATACTGAACAATATTGTCTTTGATAATCATTTTCTTTTATTGATGAACAGATTTTCAACATTTTAAAAACAGCAAAAATTTGGATGACTATTTAGTGTGTTATTTTGAAAATGCAAAATGAATTAAGTTTCCATTAAAATATGTATCAAATTAATGTGTTTCCATCCTTGGTTTAGCTGTATGATCTATTAGGGGGTCTTTATTCAGAAGTTAATGTCCTGCTGGGTTCAACATACCTTACCTATGTATCATTAAATACTATAATCTCATTGTGTTTTGGAGCATATTGTGATATTTGCAAAAACCTTTCCTGCAAAAACCTAGGAAAGGATTTTGTTTTTCTTTTTTCAATCTCTTTCAGCCATATTATGCTATAAAATAAGGTCACTAAATGGTTTTTTTAAAAGAAGCTGTACAGATGCACAGATGAAATATTTTGTGATTATGCAAATACGGCCTGACTTGTATTAACTTTAGGCCACTGGGGTGATATTTCATACATTTGCATATACACTCATCTCCATCAGCTTCCTAGTTAAGCTTTGCTAAAGGGAAAAGTAAATGTTTGGAGAGCTTATCCAATGGGCCAAGTTGTCATTAAGGATGTTTAATAATGTTAGTCACAACTATTGCCACATAGAAATAGCGTTAGAGAAACAACTCCTGTCTCTTTCCCCAAGGAATAAAATAAAGACCATATTGTGACTGTACCTAATAAAACTATGAACTGAATTTCTATAGCCAGAAAATTATATCGCAATCTATCTATCTATCTATCTATCTATCTATCTATCTATCTATCTATCTATCTATCTATCTATCTATCTATCTATCTATCTATCTATCTATCTATCTATCTATCATCTCTAATCACATAGAAGTTTGTTGCTTAGAAAGCAGTTGTGTGAGATTACAGTCAGGCATGGATTTCAAGTATACTCCATCTGCAAAGGTCACAAACTCCAAATATGCTATTTGCAGGATAATTATAAGTAAGCACTGAAGGCATATACACACCTCTACATAAAACCAAACAGCTCCTCCATAGCTTAAATACCAGATTACTCATTTAATACATTTCCTATCTCTTAAAGGTTAGCAGCGGTAGGAAAATATTACAAACATCATGACAAACACCTTTAACCTCCTCGTTTCCTTGGGTCTCAGACTTTCAGACCCACACTCAGAAGTCATCAAACTCATTACCTTGCGGTTCTTAGAAGCTACAATAACATTCATATTATCCTTGTGCTGAACTGATTATAACTGAATTGGTGTTTTGGCAACTGCATCATTTGCATTGCAGACATGATTGAATAGTTGCACTCTTATGTTTATCCAATACAGGAGGGTTTTCTTTTTCCAAAGAGGCATTTTTTGGCATTGTTTCTGCTTCTACAACTTTTCTGCTATTGTTTATCTACACTTTTAAAGAAAGAATAGGGATAGCAGACAATCAGAATAGGGATAGCAGACAATCAGAAACAAGAACATATTGTGATATGATTCATGGAAGGCAAGAATGTCTTCATGAAGTGGGAGGGGTATAGAAAATATTCTAGAGAACATTATTATAGTTTGTAATTCAGACTTAATAGTTCAGTGAGCAAATGACAAATGTTGCTTGAGTCAAATTTTCTTATGAATATTATAAAATTATACTTAAAAGGAAATTAAAATCTGGGATACAATGCTATCTATTATCAAGCTATTAATTATCAAGCCAACATCTTTATTATTTCATATCTGAAACTCTAGCTTTTAATAAATGCTGTAACTTTGATTGTAAAAACTATGAAAATAGGCATCACTCTTTGATTTATTTGAGTTAGCTACTAGTGTTAAGGAATGAATTGCAGGATAATATGAACAGGTTATGTTCCAAATTCATAAAATAATTCAAAGGACTGTTGACACATAGTGGACAGATAAAAACAATGTACTCTATTTTAAGCAGATATGACAACATAAAAGTGGATTTTCAAAGAATGGCAAGTATAAACAGCAAAGATGCAAGAGCAGTATATTGTGAGAATTAAAAAAATGAGCTAGTGCAAATGAACTGGAAATGTGTGAGAAAAGAAATCTGGAACAGTTATAAAGAAAACATCTGTACTTGCCATTCATCTAAAGCAGAGGCCCCCAACCTTTTAGGCACCAGGGACTGGTTCTGTGGGGAGAGGTTTTTCTGTGGACCGGAGGGGGCCTTATTTTGTGTGCTGCTGCATCCTATGGATGGGGCTTCACTTGTTTGTGTGGCCTGGTTTCTGGCATGCCATGGCCCAGTGCCAGTCCACAGACCGGGGGTTAGGGACTTCTGAACTAGAGAATATCCTGGATTTGCTATCTTTCCTCAGGGTTTTCGTCATAAATGTTAAATATTATGCATAGTACAGTGTTCATAAGGAGCCATGTTTAATCTCTACAGTATTAAAATTGAGGCAGTTTCTCCCCTCTCCAAATATGTATCATCTTCTTAACTAACTTTAGTTACTAGATCTATAGACTGGTCTTTCAGCTTCTGCATTATTTCCCCCCATATCTCAGTCAGAATCTTGATTGTACAAAATCTTGCAAGTCTCAAGCATGGATGGGAATTGTAAAACAGATGGCATTGCAGCAACTAAATAAAGATGTTAAAGCACATGGTCTCCATTTTCTCCTTCTACTCTAAAGTGTGTTAAAAATCTAGTTTCTCTCTGACACAATATGTGAATCATGGCTAAATAATTCAGGTGTTGCAGCTTACTACATTGTTTGGTTCAGCTATAATAAAAGCAGAGCCTGGGGTTAACTGACTGGCTATGTAAATGTAGATCAAACTGTGCATGTAAAATAAAAAAAAGAGAGACTTGCTATATTTTTCTATCACTCCCTACCATTGTGACTTCCCATTGGCAACAAAATGTCATGGGAAATTACCATCTTCTGGCTGCCCTTGCAGTTAAAATATATTTGTGCTACCTACACTTCACTACACATTATTGTTTTCACCCAGTCTGATTCTACAAGCTGTTGTTCAAGCAGTGATATAATAGAGATGAAAATGTAACTTGTATCTTTAGATACAAATTTACTTTATTTCAAAATAGCTTAATTTTCTCTCCTAGCTCTGTTTTGATCTTTTTCTGCATATCTGTAATTGTACTACTTGTAGTTGGGGAAATGTCCACATTACATAACAATTTATTAGGCGTAACTGAGAAAACAAAATAATTTATTTGGCTTTTATTAGATTTATTAAGCCTAATCAAGGAAACAAAACAAAAATAGCATACTGTATGTATACTGAGGGGTATTGCATATACCCAGGATGGCATGAATTTTGTTGGTTGCAGCCACTTGTATATCTATCATCTACCCACTTGCCTTTGCAAACATGATTCTCATGTATGTTTACTCCAGGAGCAATCCCACTCCAAAGGGGTTTGATGCACATATGCACTGCAGCAAAGCAGCGCAATACTCAGTTTATTTATTAATATTCTCACAAGTCAATGATGCTGTGTAAGTAGGCATGCACAAGTTGTCACCTTGATTATTAAACAGAGGTGAAACTCATTGTGATTGCTCTGGCAGAGTTAGAAATGTTTGTCATTGGGAGCAGGCAAGGAGTCAAGATTTGTGTGTATGCATATGGCAAGGGAAAAGTGTTATTCAGAATCTAATTCTATTCTTGAATCTGACTATATTGCTCCAGCTGAGCCTGTGCTTCAGGATTGCCAGTCAGTAAGCCAGGATTGTCATCCAGGCTTCAATCAATATACCAGGATTCAATTGAGGCTCATCAGTCACAGGCATCTCCTGTTCAGCTGGAGCAGTCAGCACTCACCAAGTCTCAGGTCTAGACCCAAACAGAGGCAAGCAGAGCAACATTCCTCAATGAGGCCCCTCGCTAGGCAAAGAATGAGGGATGAGTCTGCAGACAGATTTAGATAGCTGCTTTGCTTGCAGCCTTTGTTGAAAACAACTACTTGTCTTTCGAAGTTGTGACTCTTTGACTGGCTGACTACCTGATCTGGTTTTCTGTGATTCTTGGAATGTACTTGGACATTGTTTCTTGGACTGTAATTGGCATTTTTCAAGCCAGCGCTCTCTGATAGGCATTTGAATTACATGCTTACCTGCTGTTATCTGTCTCAGCTTCTGAGAAGGGTACTATGTCTGCCTGTGTGTACCTGCAACCTTGAAACAGAACAAAAAGATGGCTAGTTGCTTTCTGCATGGATTTTAGTTGATGAGCCAGTGAGAGGGAAAGAGCAGTGTTGAGGTGGGAGTGGATGGTTGAGGGTTTTTCTTTTTAACTTCCTTTTATTACCTGCAGAAAAGGAACCCTGTTTTAAAGAAAGCATTCTAGCTATGGGTATTATCATCATTATCATTACATCCTGTGCAGACCACATCTGGCAGCAAAAATAGCTAAAGAAACAGTAAGCAAAATGAAAGTCCGTACTGATTGTAGCGACTGTAATGACTGTGATGATGGTAATCAGTGACAATAGCGTGAAGGTGTCAAACCATGAAATGACAGCATTGGAGTAAAGCTGATGGATATTATGCTTGTATGTATTACTTCCATGACTCTAGTTGTCATGCCTCCATCCGAGCCTGACTCTGAGGATGACATGGAGTTCCCTGTTGAGGCCCAGGAGGGGGTGTCTCTGGCTTTGGAGGACTGTGGGGAGGTATAGGCTGAAGCAGGCCAGGGCCCTTCAAGTTTGGAACAGGGAAGGCAGAGCTCAGGCGAGGAGCAAGGCCCCTCCCCACCAGATCCCAGAGCAAGGAGAGCAGAGAGGAGGAGGGAACAATGGAGGCAGGCTCACTTTCTCCGGAGGAGAGCCTCACGCCCCACTTCACAAGGCACAGCTGGGGAGTAGGGATTTAAGGAGACGCTGTGGGATGGGGCATTTGCCGGGAACAAACGTGAACTCTTTTGATGTGAGCTCTTGTACCTGGACTCTTTGTATTTTGGATCAAGTTTGTTTCCTGCTGAGTTTTCCTTGCTGTCTTCAGTTTTGCAGTTTGCAGGTTACAGGCAAGCTGGGCATTGAAAAAATCATACTTCGTTTGTTATCTGTTTTACTTTAAAGAACTGTTTAACTCTGTTGACTGTTTTATTGAACTTGTGCCAGCATATGTGGGGGCTGTTGGGTGAACGTTGGCAGTGCTTATAAAGACAATTATTCTGACCAGCTAATTGCTTTGCCTCCGTTCGGGGCCCTGGGTCATCACACTAGTCTACCGTATATGTAGCCACAATGTAACCCATTTTCAAGTTCAAAGAAATTCAAAGCCAGGACATAGACGCACCAATATCTGAAGACTGCACTTTTTGCTTTGTAGCCTTATAATACAAGCGTTGTGATAAACTCTGCTAGGAAAAAGGGGATTTATATAAACCTAACTATTCCATGCACAACTTGAGGAAACCACAATCTTGCCACCTACAAATAGGGTCTAGGACAATTCTTCACGGTCAACTCGCTGCAGCCAACTCGCTGCGGGACGAGAGTTACTCTAATATCAAAGAAGTAGTGGAATAGAATCATTAAAGAAAGGATGCAAAAGGAGGGACAGAATGAAATGTGAATGGCAAAAATTAAAATGTTTTTTTATTTATTTTAAATAATTAAATAGAATTGTTAAATTGTTCTGGTGAGTTGTTCCGCAGTGAGTTGGCCATGGGAAATTGACCATAGTGAGTTGACCATGGCAAGTTGTCCCATTCCGTACAGATATGCTATTTTAAAAACAACTATAGAGTCACTGATTAGAAAGCTGTTCCTTTTCCATAACAATAAGATGGTCAATCTTACATAAATGACAGTGGTGGCAATTTAAAAAAATGATATTAAAAAAGACATATTTTTGCTATTCATTAATGCTGGCTACATTTTCTCAGATTTCTGTGTGAGCACCCCTGCCCCCAGTCAGCGTTTTAAAGAATCTGTTCACTGAAATTAGTGTGACACTTAAAGCAGGAACAAAAAGTCAGACTCTGAGTGTACAGTATCATTTAGAAAATCAGACCACAGAGTGGGAATATCAACACATCCATCAAGTGGCCTATCACGGATAAGGAGATCTCCACATAATGTCTGTTTTGTAGTCTCAATCTGATCCATATTTCATCTGGAAAAAAAATCTCAGTTTGGATTGTATTTTTGTTTTTGTACCATTGGTTATATAAGGTAAGTCAATGTCTTTCAGAGGCAAACTCTGAGTTGTTTGGACATAAAAAGATTAGTGGATTTAATCCTGGGACAGTTTGGTCCTTATCGAATCTCACTCTTTGTGTATCCAGAGAGTTCACTGTGCTGCAATCTCCATTCAGTTTGAAGGTTAAGCCCCACTGTATTAAATGGGGCATGCATCAACTATTAGGGGGTGGACATGAATGCCACTTTGCTCAGTATCTGCAGTTTAGATAGCAGTCTTTAAGGTTGTTTTTTTTCAAGGAGGCAAGAAGTAGAAGAAGATGAATGGAAAAAGAGGACTGTTATGTGCCACTGAATGAATATACTCAGTTCACCCAGATGAGAAGAGGAGGGGAAAGGAATATCTTGAGGACAAAAATGATTGACTGACTGAAATGCAGAAGTTTTGAAATAGCACATCAAAGGGAGTCAACAAGCAAAAAGTGAAAATGAGATTGTAATGAAAACAAACAAAAGCTATATACAGTATATCTGGTGTTTTTATATACAGTATATCTGATGTTTTTTACAATGATTATCTGTTTGTAATTTACAGCACAAAGGGCATTACAATTCATAATGGATTTTTCTACAATGAAATGATACCGATTGTCAATGGCCTTCAAGTGCTGTAAAAGAAGACCACAGCTTTTATGCATGACTCACTCCACTCGTAGTTGGTTGAAGCTTTCTGGAGACAAAGAAATGTTTTAATATATTTCAGGATTTAAAGCATGAGTTGTAAGCATTGTGGAGCTTCATTATGATCAGAAGGACTGCATGGAGCAATGCAAGGACAAATAGGTTCTCTCAGTGCTTTTTTTCTAAAAAAAAAAAAAAAAAAGGTGCTGGAACTCACACACGTCATACAACCTGCCTTGCCTACCATCCATCCATCCAAAAAAAGGTGCCGGAACTCCGTTCTGGGATTCTATGAGAAAAAAAGTCCTGGGTTCTCTCTCATCCACTCTGTGGGATTATTTTGTCTCTGTTAGCCTTGCAAACTATAGATACATGCTTACACACCTAACAATCAATCAATCAATCACAGCAACAATTGGGTCCTGGGGACTGCAGTAATTTAAAGCAATTCCTCTGATACTTTATTTCCTTATTTATTTTTTCCAGCTATAGGTGTAAGGACCTGTCTCAACTAGGTCTCCCAAGAAAGCAGAACTCTTGAAACAGGCATTGTCTCAAAAGGAACTTTTATTAGGAATTAGTGATAGCAAGGAAACAAAGTGAGATCTGAGAAAATAGCCCAAGCAAGCAATATATCAAAAGCAATATTTATTATTCCTCCCCCCAGGGTTCCACTGTCCATATGAATCTCAGCCAATCCACAGGTAGTATATTGTTTTGGTAACTGGCTCCTTTGGTGCACTCTTCAAAGTCTCTCTCGGTTTCGTTTCCCTCCGGCTCCAAGCGCAAACCATCTTCCAGATAAGGGTGATGGTATCCAGGTGCATCCCTACCCCTGGGGGAAGGGCAGTGTGGCATAGGCAAAGCAAAGCATATTCCCACATCAGAATCTCCCCCTCCTAACAGAATGGCAGGCTCAAAAAAAATGGTTATAGAAGCATGTATAGGTTAGCAGAAATAGTAATACATTTTTTCGGGATTCTGACAATAGGAATAAGATAAAGCACATGTGCATAAACAGACAGTTTACACTGCTGAGGCACATGATGCAGCCTTCTATTAGGACTATACTTACCTCCATTAATCTTCATTTACCTACCTCCAATTAGTTATATTTTCATACAATTTGTCTTTATATAAATTGGGAATGGAACTTTAACTTCTAGGATCTCTAACTGAGATTGCTACTATAAAAGCCTTTGCTGTACAAGTAAGGCCAAGGTCTGCATGGACATTTATTGGCATGATTTCATTATCTATGATGCCATGTCTCAATGTGGTGCCACCCTTTTTGTTCTTGCAAGACATCCATAGTTGCCTATGTACAAGCAGACATTTCTGCTTTCTTTTCCAATTGTAAGGCCAAGCCAAGCCTCTTGAGTTTCTGCCTACAAGCAGTCATTGTCAAGCACTAGGGAACACAGAAGATTCAGGTAGTCCAAATGAGTATAAAGATGTATTGCAAGCTTAAGCTCTCTACAAGAATCTGACCAACTAATGGTCAAAGGAAATGAGTAGGAGATAAGAGAGGCTTTCAAGATGGGCTAGACTTAGATCTCTTGCGGGAGCATGGGGATTCATGACTTATGATGTGTTTGACCCCTCCCTCGGGCTTAGTCTGGTCATCTCCTACACAGTCATCAGAAGCACAGGAGAGTTGTTAGGTTCAAATGATGACAACCAAATGTTCCAGTACAGCCCATAGCCCCATATTTATGATTGCTACTTTGTCTCTCTGCTCTGCTCCACCACATTTCCAGGTACAGGAACCCTTCAAGCTGGACTTCTGTGCAGCATCAGACCAAATTTGTCTATTATTACAAGTTAGGACTTGGCAGGTAGACGCATAGCTACTTCATTTGACTAACTACTGAACTGCAAGTGCCAGTTCTGTCTCATTACATTTAATACATAGTGTGTGTCTGACCCTGTTGTTTTAATTTTAATTTTAATTACATAAAGCATCTTGGGACTCAATTCAGAGAAGGATTACTCTGCACGGGCTGCAAGGACTTACATTTTCTTGCAGCCAATTCAATTAGGGGAAAAAAAATCCTGCTCCTGGTGCCACTGGATGTGGTTTTCCTCCCTTCCGTCTTTCTCTTGTGTTCACAAGGAAAGGATTCAGAACTAAAGCAGGAAGGAAGGAAGAATATTATTAACCTCCTTCTAACAAATAGACCTGAGCCAGCTTTACAATGCTGAGAAAAAGCAGGGTGTCCTTTAATCCTCAGTGAAATATTTCAACATTCCTGGCCAGACTCACTCAGCTAGAAATTAATTCCTCCTGAACTCTAGTGCTCTTCAGGTATTGTTACGAGTGGGGAAAGTCTATCTAAATTCAAGGTAGGATTTGTAATATAACAGGGGCGACTATGCTAATTCACTCCAGTTCAAGCCACCACCCTCCATGTGTATTATCTAATGAGGCTCTTGATACAAATTGAAAATCACTCTAACCACCTTCTACATATAGAGGTGGATGCATTGAGCAGCTCTAGCCCATTCAGCTGCTTTTTCTGCCTCTTCCTGACTTGTCCTCAGTTTTGATTTGATCTTCTGCCTTTTTCTCTACCAATTCTCATTCAGTCTGAGGAAAAAGACAGAGATATAGGAACAAGTTAAGAGAAGGGTGGTGAAAATAATCATTGGAGCACTAGAAACTGCTAATGGTTAAGGCACCAGGCTAGAAATTAGAAAACTAGAATCCTACTGTGTTTTCCTGAAAATAAGATCCGGTTATATTTATATATGGAACCAAAAGACGCATTAGGGCTTATTTTTGGGGAAACAGGGTATCAGGATGATTAGTCTGGCCGGACATCCCACCCCCCTGGCGCGCACACAAGAGTTGGCAAGCATGCGGGGGCCGACGGAGTCCGGCAGTAGCAGCAGCCTGCTGGCCCCTTGGCACAGAGCAGATAAGTCCAAGTGTGGGGGCAGAGGCGGGGGGGGGGAGGCAGGTGATCCCAATGTGCTGGCCACTCCACCTCATCTATACAGTATATATTCTAGTTTTCTAATTTCTAGCCTGGTGCCTTATTTTGGGGGTAGGGTTTATATCTGGCTAGGACATATTTTCTATTTTCTTATTTTCAGGGAAACACAGTAGTGTTAGATATGAAGAAGGTGACTTTGGCCCAGTCCCTCTCTCTCATCCCAGCTCACCTCACAGGGTGTTTGTTGTATGGAAAATGGAAGGAGGAAGGATAATTCGGTATGTTCGCCACTTTAAATTATGTATAAAATAATAAAGGTGGGATATAAATAAACAAAGGTCTAGAAAAATTACGTGAAACTCTTCTGGATTGCTGTACATTTGTACTAGCATTAAAGCGTGCTGTAGGGAAACATCACTATTCTAAGACCCACACCTTATTCTGCCTCAGCAACAAGGCCAGTGGATGACCAGTGCTGACTTACAGTTTAAAACAGGACACAATAAGAAAAGGAAAAATGGTTATTTGATTTCCTTGGCTTTGTTTCCTCTCTGAATGATCATTCCCAGCCCTTGGGAAAAGCAGCCACTCCACCAACAGCTACTCACACATTCATGCATTTTTCAGTGATGTGCTAAAGAGCAAAAAATCTCAGTCTACAACTCCTGAAGCCATGGCACAACTTCTCAATTTTGCTCATTATCACCTGTTGAATTTGTTGGATGATAATTCTGCCAGACCTCCTTCCTAGGCACACTTAAGAAATTACTTAGGAAGATAACATCTGCATTCTTTGAATCACCGGGCACAGGCACAGTTTTTACATACACATTAAAGAAGCTGCACTGTCCCATCATTTATAAACCAGATATAGTTGCACCATCTATTTCTGGATTCTTACATTTTTCAATAAATGTACAGCATTTATGACTTTCTCAGTGCTATTTTTTTCCCTTGATCTCTACAGTTACGGCTTTGGTTTCATTTATACTATTCAACTTAACAGTACTATTCTGACACAAATGTCCAAAATTCCCTCCCTTCATTTTCATTCCAAATCATCTGTTTTATTTTTATTCCCTTGATTCTGCTGGAAGCTTCTTGTTTAGCCCTCTTTACCCACTTACACTATATTTTTTCTGCCTCTTTTAATCATCCTTTGCTCTTTTTGACTACATCTACCATTATCCATTTATTTCTTAACATATCTTTCTCTTATCCTTACTTTTGCAGCAATCATTCTTTTACATGCATTATTTTTTTATCCAGAGCCTCTTTCACCAAGCACTCATTCCACCAATACCCCTTTGTCTTACTTTCTATTAGCACATCGCCATAAATCTTTATGGTAGTTCACATCATACTTTTCATTTGGTTCCAAGTACTTTTCACATCTCTTCTTATGACTATTCTATAATTATTCGGTTAGGAGATTATTCTAGTTTATCATATTTTTTTCATATGTCTCATTCTGCAGACATTCATCTTTCCCTTTAGTTCCTTTCACATCTTTTCTTTCTATAATATACAGAATAATGGTCTGTTTCACATTCAGGACCTCTGATCACCCATGTATTTTTCACTAATTATCTCAATATTTCATAATGAAGAATCAAATCAATCAACCTTTTAGATTTATGTTCATTCCTTTGCCATCTGCACAATATGAATAGACTTATGCTTAAAAGACATATTCATAGCAGACTTTTATCTGAGCAGATACTCACCAATCCTGATTCATGTTCACCCTTGTGCCTCTTAATGGCCTAAGCAATTTTTTCTGTCTTCCATCATCTCATTCCAACAAATATATTTCTGTCATCTATCAGAATAATAATTTATCCTTGATTGCATTCATTCAGAAAGTAGCACATCCCCCCCCCCCCAAACTTATAGATGGATGTTCTGCTATTAATACTCAGGGAAGCATGAAGTTGAGCTAAGTTGACTTATGAATTTTACTTTGATATGTACTCACAGCAACTTAGATGATACCAATTTATAGTTTCTGGCACATAATTTAGCCTTGTCATACATTTTCTGATTGTACATACATTCCTCCATGTAAGATCAGACCATCTTCGTTCAGATTTGTTACATCCTTCCTCCCTTTTTGAATTTCATAGATGCTGTTGTGTTTTTGGTTTGCAAGCAATCGACGAAGCCGCATGGTGTAAACAATAGCTCTTTATTCTCCTTCTCCAACTCCAAGCAAAGAGCAAAAGGCTCGCAGGCCTTTTATAGGGTGAGGAACCCAGCTAGTGCTAACCAATAGGAAGGCAGCATTTTTGCGCCTTGTGCATGCGCACAAGGCTGGCACCGCTCAGTCTGGTCCCGGGCAGCTTTTACAATCCCCGGGACCATTTGCAACCTTTCTGGGCCTGCTGAGTTTCCTCAACAGGCCCAGGACACAACAGATGCAATGTATGTCTATGATTTTATTTCATTAATTACTTCAAGCTTATCATGTACTCTAACAATGCAAGGTGCAATCACCACCTTCAACGTCACCACCCAGGAATATTGTGCTCAATGGATGAAGCAATGCCCATCGTGGCTTGGGTCAGTTGTGGCCTTCCCAAAACATTTAGTAAGATTAAAAAAAAGATATGGACTAGGCTTAGTCTCATCCATGCTTCATGCAGCATTCTATACTAATGGTAAGAACAGTATACGTCAGATTTTGGCACATTTGGTCAGCATATTATAAGCACACCAAAACTCACTTTTACCCCAAGTATGTACATGCTATTCTAAGCAAGCCAGACAATTCAGAGATTATACAGGTAGTCCTCAATTTACAACAGTTAACTTAGTGACCATTCAAAGTTACAACAGTACTGCAAAAAGTGTCTTATGACCATTTTTCACATTTAAGACCATTGCAGCATCCCCGTGGTCATGTGATTTACATTTGGATGCTTGACAACTGACTCACATTTATGACAATTGCATTGTCCTGGGGTCATGTGATCACCTTTTGCAACTTTCTGACAAGTAAAGTCAATGGTGAAACCAGATTCACTTAACAACTGTGTTACTAATTTAACAGCTGCAGTGATTCGCTTAACAAATGTGGCAAAAAAAGTCATAAAGTGGGGCAAAACTCACTTAACAAATTTCTCACTTAGCAACATAAATTTTGGGCTCAATTGTAGTCGTAAGTTGAGGGCCACCTGTATTGCAAGCCTGGATCCTACCAATGCAGTGAATTAATAAACATTCAAGAGCAATCTATCATAAACCAGAACTATGGAAGAGCTGGGATAATAGTACAATAGTACAGTATGCGATTTTCAGAATTTCAAAAGATTTTCAACATTTGTAATCCATAGTTATATATATAAATGTCTCTAAAATATCTACACTGATTGCTTAAATTTCCCATTCAGATACTTGTTGCTTTAACGTAAGATACAGAATAAGTTTCAGAGACATTAGTCAATCTATATCCCACTCATATATACCATAATTTTTGGTGAAAAAACCCATTGTTTTAGTTATAAATCATTTAAAACTAAATCAGACACACGCTGTAGATCAATTCTTTCAAAAATATTAGGCAAAGAACAATCAGTGATCCTGTCCAATTTTTTCCCTGTACAGAATGGATGTTTGTTTATTTATAATACATGTAGAAACAAAGCAAGAAAAAACATCAGCTGAAGTTTTACAGTAAGGGTTAAAATCATGGGAAGGCATAAACATGGTTGTAGAGAACAGAGGGATCAGAGGCAAACAAAAACCACTAATGCTAACAACAGTATCTTCTACAATACACACACACACACATACACATACACAAGCTAAAAGATTCATTTTAGATGAAAAGAATGTAATTTATTCTCTGAACGTAATGCAGTTGTCAGTTAAGGAGCCAAAATCCCTCTGCTAGCCTTATCTTTCATTGAGCACAAGCACCTGCAGATGGGCCTCAGAAGAAGCTCAACAACAATTGAGAACATCTGTTGTGCCACCTAGGAATTCTTGTTTGGTTGGATCTAATAGTGAATGCATCATAATTGTTCAATTTAGGCAGAAATTGTTCACTCTAAAGCATTTATTTGACTCACAAAACATTCATACGCTAAACATTGAAACTTGTCTTCCAAAAGCATCTAAGTTGACATTCCCGAGCATCATTAAGGCATCATTTGGAATGAAATGGAACTATATCAAAGTTGAAGCAAAATGCCTATGCGTTCCAAGTTTGATGCCCCCTGAAAATTAGATGGCACTCTCACTAGTTTATCACAAATTACTGCTCTTCCAAAATGCTGGATGTGTACCATGCCGGCCTTTATCCCCTGTTCCTCTCTAGCAAAGAGAAATGCAGTTTAAAGGTTTAACAGCTTTTAAGCAGCTGGACAAGAGCGGTGATCTGCATTTAAATAGAAGAATCTGCAGGACTACATTTCTCCTTTCTGATGGCTTGGAGGCAAAGCAGCTTGTCTGTAAAGCATTTTAGGTTACAAAAAAAGAGTTTTTGCTGCTCTGCTTCTGATTCTTTCTGTTGTATGACACCAGGTGGGTGCACCCAATGGCAGCATTGCTAACTTACTGTTTGTTGTCTAAAAAAACACACTCCCATCTAAAGAAGATTCTGGGTATTTAGACTTGCCAGCTCAGTGACTGGATTCACCTATCTTCCCAAGCAATAATTTTTAATCCGTGATTTGTTAACTAAATCGCAGTATGGCAGGAAGCTAATGGCTCACAAATCAAGGAGTTGAGGTGACACCACCGCAAGATGGGTTGCTGTAGTGCTAAGGTTCTACCACAGATTGTTTAACGTGAAAGAGACATCCAAGTCAACCCAGCCAGAGACATTATATGAAGAAAAGCATCTCCCCCTTATTATATGAAGAAAAGCATCCCCCCCCCTTATTTAAATCAAACCATCCAAGTTATTTTAGCATGGGGCATTGGTCCCCATCCTAGCAATAAAGAGCAATAACAAATAACAATCTGCTGCCAATCCATGACATCTAAGGAAATATCTAACAGTTCAAATTGATCCAAAGGATAATTTTGTACGAAAGTGATCAGGCTGGCACAGCCAGAAAAATTGAATTAAGATGATGAAGATTTAGGAGTGAAGAGGGTTTATTTATTTTATTTATTTATTTATTTAATTTAATTTATATGCCGCCCTTCTCCCGACAGGGACTCAGGGCGGCGCACAACATATTTAGAACCAGAACATATATACAATCCCCCCCTTAAAACCGAATTAAACCGAATTTTAATGTTGCGTCTTCCGAATATTTAAAACCCAATGTAAAATCCACCCTAGGTCAGGTCCGCTTGCTGGAAGAGCCATGTCTTGAGGGCGCGACGGAAGGTAAGGAGATCCGGAATTATCCGGATCTCGGGGGGTAGTTCATTCCAGAG